>NC_133619.1:326821587-327076587 GCF_048593235.1 Sminthopsis crassicaudata | reverse complement strand
GGAAGGAAGGAAGGAAGAAGGAAAGAAGGAAGGAAGGAAGAAGGAAAGAAGGAAGGAAGAAGGAAAGAAGGAAGGAAGGAAAGAAGGAAGGAAGGAAGGAAGGAAGGAAGGAAGGAAGGAAGGAAGGAAGGAAGGAAGGAAGGAAGGAAGGAAGGAGGAAAGAAGGAAGGAAGGAAGAAGGAAGGAAGGAAGAAGGAAAGAAGGAAGGAAGGAAAGAAGGAAGGAAGGAAGGAAGGAAGGAAGGAAGGAAGGAAGGAAGGAAAGAAAGGAAAGGGAAGGAAGGAAAGAAGGAAGGAAAGGAAGGAAGGAAGGAGGCGGACAGCATTTTTCTTCATAAGTCTTTGGAATTGTCTCCATTCTTTTATGTAATAGTCCTGGTATCATGCCAACTTGTGGTTTGTGGTTCACTGTCTTGCTCCTCATCTCTATCTTACATGCATAAGTAAACTGTGTAGTATATCTTAAGCAGTTACTAAGAACATGAATTCTGGGAGTGTCTGCTCTGCTGAGGAAATTGAATGTACATATATATGCGTACTTGTATGTGAGTGTCTTTAGCTAGAATATGTGTATGTATCCAAACATACAGGTTGAAAATGGAGGAAAGAGAAAAAATGAGAGAGAAGTAAGGAAAAGGGGGAGAGGGAGAGAGACAGAGAGCCAGAGACAGACAGAAACAGAGACAGAGATAGAGAGAGAAGAGGGAAGAATAAGAAAAAGGTGAGGCTAAAGATAAGGTGAAATGCAAATTTATTCTGATTAGTTAATAGCAAATAAAAATAGCCACTTTAAAACATGAGATGGAAAGGTAATATGCCTTTTTTTCCAAATAAAATATCTTAATAATATTGATTTGCATCTTTGGTATTCACCATTTAGATATTCACTGCCCACGTGTTTTTCTTTTTTAAATTTGTCTGATTATCAACCTTATGTTTCTTCCCAAACTGGGCATATATTAAATCATAGTATGGTTTTAAAGGTATATACCAATAAATTTTTTTCCTTAAAAAAAGTCTCATTCAGGGTTGGCCTAATTTTCCCTATTTAAGTCTCCTTGTCCCAGAAATTATATTATGTTTATTTTATATCTGTGTATATATTGTTCCCCTTCACCCCAGAAAACTGTAATTAGTTGACATCAGGGACTATTTAATTTTGTCTTTGTATATCCAAGATTGTAGCAAGTTTTCCTGGCCCATCATTGGCATTTAACTTGTTTGTTCATTGAAGATAACTAAGTCAGGATACTAGATAGCTTGGTGGAGAGCATGTCAGATATGGAATGAGAAAGTTCTGAGCCTAAATCCTATCTCAGAAACTTAACTGTGTGAACTTGTGTAAAACCAAAAAAAAAGTTTTTCAATTTCTTCATCCATAAAATGGAGATAATGATAGCACCCAACTCAAAAGGTTGTTGTAAGGCTCAAATGAGATAATATAATAAGTACTTTGGAAATCTGAAAGTACTAAATGTTATTATTATTACATTTGGGCAGCGAGGTGGTACAGTGAATAAAACACTAGCTCTTGAGTCAGGAAGATTCACCTTTCTGAATTCAAATCCTGACATGTATTAGTCGTATGATCCTGGGCAAGTCACTTAACCCTGATTGCCTCAGTTTCCTCATCTGTAAAATGAACTGGAAAGGAAATGACAAGCTGCTGAAGGAGCTTTGCCAAGAAAACTCCTAAAGGGGTCACAAAGAATCAGACATAACTGAAATAACTGAAGAATAATCATTACCATTAATAATTATTATGCTAGTTATTATTGTGGTTGTTGAATTTAAGATCTCTTTTTCTTCAAATCAAGATCGTGTTTGACTAAAGAATTATGTAATGGAAATTGCAGCTGTTAAACACATACAACTAGTAGTTTGGGAAAAGAAATAGAGAATATCCTTTCCGATTATTGTGAGGGGTCAAAATGGTAGAAGGATGCTGTTATATCTCTGTGGCTCACACTTAATCATCCTTGACTTCCCCACAGGAAAAGACCCAGTCACTGTGGCAACTTTCCAACCACTCATCATTGCCTCTATCGTGATAAGCATCTGCTTTTCCTTAATAGCCTTGATTCTATGCCTAAACCGATTCCACTGCCAGTGTAAGTATAATGTGATTCACAATACCATTAACTTGTTTTGTACTGTGGAGACTTACTCCTTTTTGATGACTAAAAAGTTCTTCTGCTCACTTTCTAGTAGTATAATTCCAACAGAGATCTTAGGGATTGTTGGGTTTTTTTTTTAAAAATATGTCTGATAACACCCAAAATTCCAATCCTAGATTTGGGAGGGACAAAAATTAGAGTATAGAGTTTAGAAGGATAGATCTCTTATTTAACGTAAATTAAAGAAAAGGTAGCACCTTCTAGGCTATGTGACTCTGGACAAATCATTTAACTTCCCATTATAAAAAAGTGAGTTTCCTGTACTGACGAAATCATAGACCCAGCCCGTCAACCTTCATTCATGTAAAGGCTAAAGAGGTTGAGGAAAATATAAGACTAATGAAAAATTTTTTTATTATTTTCATTCCTGAGAAATGAATCTCTAGATGAAGGTTATTGATGGTGAAGAAAAGGAGGGAAATTTATGCTGTTATTTTTTTGTAAATCAAAATGTAGATCTTTTGTAACTTAGGCCTTTCATCATGACTCCCCTAAAAGTTATATAAATTCAAGGTGCTTTTTGGGCACACATACATCTAAACCATGACTCATTGCCCTTCACCCAAGTTTCCCTTTTATCAGATTAACTCAGAAGATTTAGGCATTCAGAGAAAAGGCATTTGATTGAGCAGACTAACAAGGAAATAAAATGGAAAATACCTTCTCCTTTTCTCTTCTTCCTTCCTATATATATATTAAGGCATATTCTTCCATAGAGTCATGTCTAGTGGAAAAGGGAAGACTTAAAGCCAGACAATCTTATTCCCAGTGTTGTGTTCCCTCTGGAACATCACTGCCTTGGGAATTGCTCTTGATCTCTTCCTCTGCTGTCATCTGCTGGGCTACTTGCTGATGCCTGGGCTTGCTATGGTGCTTCTTCTCAGCTGCCCTTGCCATCTGCTGCTTCTCTGTTTAATTGAAGTTACCAGGAGTCCTCTTCCTCCTGGAAGAATTTATGGCTCTTTGGGGAACTAGTTCATAGTCTTGGGACTACTTCAACTCCTTTGTGAATTAAAGTTCTTCAACTCTCAGTTCTCTTTTTCTCTATCTCTAACTAACCTGTAGAGACAACTCTTCAAGATGCACTTGATTTTTGGACTAATATGAATAAATTAAGGTCCTATCGTGCCCTACCTCATGTAGAATACAATGGACCTTTTTTTAGCTACACCAGAAGATGAGGTTGGAAATGAAGACATTCATCCTTCATTCCTGTTGCTAAACCTTTCATATTCTGCTCTATTTTTTGCATCTAAAGAACTGATTTAGGGAGGGAAGGAGAAAAATTTGGAATACAAAGTTTTGCAAAGGCAAATGTTGAAAACTATCTTTGCATATATTTGGAAAAATAAAAAGCTATTAAAATAAAAAATAAATAAAAACAAAAAAGAATTGATCCAGACCCTTAACTAACACTGGACTCTTTGCCACCCTTTTCCCTTCAAGTTCCTCCTTGAAGGAAATGCATGCATTTTTTTTATTAAAACTTTTTATTTTTCAAAACATATGCGTGGACACTTCTTCAACATTAGCCCTTGCAAAACCCTGTATTCTAATTCCCCTTCTCTTTCCTCATGCCCTTCCCTATATGGCAAGTAGTCCAATATATGTTAAACATGGTAAAATTATATGATAAATCCAATATATGCATACATATTTATACAATTATCATGCTGCATAAGAGAAAAAGTGAAGCAAAATAAAATGCAAGCAAACAACAACAAAAAGTGAAAATGCTATGTTGTAAAATACACAGTTCCCACAGTCCTCTCTCTGGGTGTAAATGACTCTCTTCATCAGTGAACAATTGAAACTGGTTTGAATCATTTTATTGTTGAAGAAAGCCAAAATACATGCATTTCTTAGACAAAGTTGAAAGCCTAGTTTTCTGAAGTTACAATAGTAATGAAGTGACAACAAGCAAAGAAAATTTGAAGATGGAGTTATTTCTTGTTTATTAACTATAAAAGCAAATAATCAATAGCTAAGCTCCCAAAGAGAAGACTATGAGGATTTTTTGGAAATAGCATTAGACTGAGAGTCAGAAGACTTATGTGTAGAACTTATCTGTAGAACTTTGTATAAGTTATTTATCCTATTTGAAATTTATTCTCCAAGAGTGTAAAATGAGAAGATTGGACTAGGTCATCTCCAAAGTCTTCTTAAACTCTGACATTTTATGGTTTTATGAGAAGGGTTCATTGCAGAATACCTATTGTGAATAATCCACCTTAGAAGTCAGATAAAGAGAGGCTAGATGATTTCATGGACCTGTTCTGGTTTAAATGTCTAAAAGGAAGGTAACAAGACATAGGGAGAAGGATGACTATATTTAGTGACTATATCTTGGAATAAAATCCCAGCTCTTCCAATTGCTACTTGTGTAACTTTGAACATGTTATTTCTTCTCAATATTCTTTTTTTTTCCCTTTTTGATGAGGCAATTGGAATCGAGTAACTTTACCAGAGTCACCCAGCTAATAAGTGATAAATGTCTGAGGTTTAATTTGAACTCAGTCCTCCCGAGTCTAGGACTGGTGTTCTATCCATTGAGCTATCTAGCTGCCCTATTCCCTCAACATTCTTGTCTGTAAAATCACAAGACTACATCTTGTTACTAGATTAACTTAAACTCTCTTCCAGCTCCAAATCTACACCCTTGTGAAGGCTAAAAAAAAAAAAAAAAAAAAAAAAGTACACATCCAAAATATAACTGAAATATGTGTAATTTTTTTTTTTTTAGTCTGTAAACAGCCAGAGGATGGTCTCTACTCTGATGCTGAAAGACCTACTGTGGCAGCCACAGAGGAAGAGGCAAATGAATTGGTGAGCCCACTAACCCATGTTGAATCAACTGCAACATCTGAAAAGACAGCCAGTGTGTGAAGGTAACCTAACAACTCCCCTCTGCCCCATTCTGTAACCTGGAATCATCTGAGACATGAAACTCAAGATCATACATTGCCTTCCAGTTGCTTTCAGAATGAAATTTGAATTTCTCATGTTTGAAGGCCCTTTATTATTTGCAACCCCTTTGTTTCAATTACTGTTATCTCTTACTATTTCCCATCTTCCTCCAAGGAACAAAACTTCCTCATTTCTACTCTGCTTTTTTTAACCTAAAACTGGCCCCTCCTGAAAAGCTTTTCTTGTTCCTCTTTGGTAATATGTCCCTTCCTTCCTTTTAAACCTTATTTCAAACTTGTCTTCAAAAATCCTTCCTTGACAAACTTAAATTAACTCCAACTATTTCTTTTCTTCTTATTTTAAAATTTTTATTAACTTTTCTTTTTAAAAAAAAGTTCTTTCTCCGTGATTCCTCCTTCTCTACCAATAAAACCCTCTTATAACAAATAAATATAATGAAATGAAACAAGTCACCACCTTGTTCATGCCTGAAAATAATGCCTCATTCTGCACCTGTGGTCTACTGTCTCTGACAAAAGGCAGAAGGTAGAGTTCACCATAAGATGCTCTAAAGTCATGATTGGACTTTGTATTGATCTGCATTGATCATGTATTTGGTGATTTTAAAAAAAGTGGTATATTTTACATTATTGTAATAATTGCATAAATTATTTTCCTGCTTTTTCTTTCTTTACTCTTCCCAAGTTTCTTTGTATTCTTAATATTTGTCATTTTTTATAGACTAACATAAAATTGTCTAATCATAAGACTTATCTACTATTTAAGAGTTAACAATAATTTAATGTATTAAATCATTTCTCAGTTGACACTCACTTTCCTATTAGAGATAGGGACTGGACTTGTGACTTTATAGACAGACAATTCCTGAATGAAGAAATTCACTTTACCAGTGGGGGTCAGTATTTTCTCTACAATCCATACTCTTAGTTGTTTAAAACACTGAGGATTAAAAAGGATTTTCCCTGAGTTGTATAGCCAATAGGGAGAGCCACAGAAAAGACCTGAACCAGATCTTTCTAGCTCTGAGACCTGCTCCTTGACCATTACAACATATTGCCTATTATTTACATGGCTGCTATTATTGTACAGCATCTTTAGCATCTCACTCTCACATATGGGATTCTCAAAAATGATAGTTCATGTGTTCCCACCAATGGGACTTCATTATCTATAGTACAGAAGGCATAGTTTGGGGGTTTTTAAAGCATTAAATTAAATATCAGAGTAGGAATGTTTTCACTGGAGCATTTCCCTCATAAAAATGGAGTAAACTCTCTCACAAATGTACACACCATTAGTGGGGAAAATGAGGATGAATAGGGATCAAGTAAGAGAGTATATGAGGGAAAATGACAGATACACACCAGGGAACTATATGTGTGTGGGAAGTTATACTTTCCTCACATATATCATCTGGTTATGTCATCATGCTGCTTTCAGTTAGCTCGTGTTTCTACAGAACACATTGTTCTCCTCATCCCTTCCAGGCATGATGACATTTCTTCTGGTTATACTCCTTACTAGGCATGGGATTTCTACTTTGCTGAGGCATTCAATAAGGCAGGATATAGTGGAAGGATATTTTGACTAGAATCTGTCTTAATAAGGGTAGGAAGGTTCTTTAATTATAATCATCAAACCCAGATAATAAAAGCCCGGCTAAGGGCCCCCAAGATAAGATTAAGTCTGTCCTTTTCAATCCCTGTGTCTGAAACTGAGATCAAAGATTAACCAATCTTCCATACTCCCAAAATTCTCTCTTGTTTAGCTAAAAATGAATTTGAGCTAGGAAATGGTAATAGCATTCTCTATTCATATAACCCACATGCCTGTCTTTACTATTCATATATGTCAAGAGGAAAGCTTAATTGTTTGAGAACTATATTTTTGGTCAACAAAAGTCTCATGCTCTTTACATTGGTTATACATATGAGACTTTCTCTTCTTTTTTTCACCTTCTTGGATAATATGCTTAGTAGAGATATTTCTAGGTTAAATTATAGGTACAGGCATTTTTGTTATAATTTCATATTGTTTCCAAGAATGACTGGACCATTTCACAGTTCTATCAATAATACAATAGCATGCCTATCTTCCTACAGATCCTCTAATGTTTATAATTTTTGCTTTTGCTTATTTCTGGTAATTGGAAAGGTACAAGATGATACTTCAGAGTTCTTATAATGTAGATTTTTTTAAAAATTACTGATTTAGAGCCTTCTGTAATCTATGATATTTTTTCTTCTGAAAATTAACTATTCACATCCTTTAACCAATTATCTATTGGGAGAAAGGTTCTTATTCTTATATATCTATCTGCATTCCTATATTTATCGATTTTCAGAGATATCTATCTGAAATTTTTACTGCAAAAATTTCCCCTATTAATTGCTTCTCTTATAATTCTAGTTGCATTGATTTTGTTCATACAAATATTTTTCAATCTGATATAATTTTTAATATCCATTTAATTTTCTACAGTTATATCTCTATACCTGGTTTAATTACAAATTCTTACTTTAGCTTTTGTTATATTAACTATTGGCTTTCATTCTCTTACAATTTTTTTAAAAGATAAAATTGTGATATATAGTATCACATATCAGTCTAAACTTAATTACCATAAATTGTTTTCAGTGTTCTCAATGTTTTTGTCAAATAGTTAATTCTTAAATAAATAGTTGTCAAATGTGGATTAATATAATAGCAGCTTACTATTTTCCATTAGTTTTGGATTTTGCTTACCCAACTGCATCATTAGCTTTTCTATTTTTAATCAATATTGACTTATTTTGATAATGCTTTATAGTATAGCTTCAGAGCTACTAAATCTATGTCCCTTCCTTCCAACTTTTTTTTCCATGATTCTGTTGATATAATAGGGGGTAGCCAGGGAGAGGGAGGAGTAGCCAGGTGGCACAGTGGAAAGAGCACTGACCATGAAATTAAGAGGACTTGAATTCAATCTAGTTTAAAATACTTACTAGCTGTGTGAGTCTAGGCTTAATCTCACTTAACCCCAGTTGCCTCTCCCCCCTTAAAGAAAGAATGAATGAAATTATGTCTCTTCAGATGATTTTTGTTATTATTTCATTTACTTCTATTAAGCACTTTTGGTAGTTTTGTTAATATAGTACTAAATCTAAATCTATAAATTAATTTAAGTAGTATCTTTTTTATTGTATTGGTATGATACAACCAATGGGCAATAAATATCTTTCTATTATGTTCTTTAGTTTCTATTAAGAGTGTTTTATAATTGTATTCAAAGACAAATGTTTTAGTACTCTATGCATTTTGTAATTGTTTGAATGCAATTCCTCTTACCTTTTTGTTTTACTAAATTTTATTGGTAATATATAGAAAAGGTTTTGATTTTTATGAGTATATTTTGTATTCTGCTTCTTTCATAGGATTTTAGATCTAGAGTTGAAAGGAATCTGAAAAGCCAGTCCAGTCTCCTCATTTTGCAGATGAGGGGATTAAGACCCAAGGTTAAATTACTTGCCCAAGATCACATAAGGAATAAATATGGAAATCAGTTTCTCTGACTGTAGCTCTGACTCCAGAATTGGTTTTCTTTCCATTAACTGATGTTACTAATTGTTTTGCTTATTCTTTCCACTGATTTTCTAGGATTCTCTAAATAGACCATTATATAGACTGCAATCAAACATCTACTCTGAGCCAAACACTGTTAGGTATTAAGAAAACAAAGATAAGGGACAGCTAAGTGGCAGTGGATAGAGCACTAGCCCTGAAGTCAAGAGGGCCTGAGTTCAAATTTTATCTCAGACACTTAATACTTCCTAGCTGTATGACCCTGGGCAAGTCACTTAACCCCAATTGCCTCAGGGAAAAAGAAAAAAAAAAGAATTTATACTCTCAAGGAGCTTACTTTGAATGGGGGGGGGGGAGACAAAAAGTATATATTATATATATTATATGTGTGTGTGCAAAATAAATATGTACAGTACTTCCCCTGCTCTATTCAGACATTTTGTTTTCTGAAAGAGGGAGGATAAAAGGAAATTGGGTGAGAAAATCATCTTGAAACAGTTCCAAGGATCTATGAGCAAACAGTCTCTTAGAAAAATGTACTAAGTGGACTAGTTTTGATAGAATTTCAGAATCAAGAACAATGATTGATGTAAAGCTGACTTCAGCACAGAACTATCAGTTCATTTACATATGCTTATTCAAGATTTTGGAGGATATAGCTGAAAATCTAAACATCAGAAAACATAGGAGACTATGGGAAAACTGCTTATCATCTGTTAGTGAACACAAGATTTCTCAACCATGACTATAAGTGGGTCTGTCTCCTTATAAGGAGTCCTTGATTTAAGACATTGGAAGCCAGAAAAGGATCTGAAAAAAAAAAAACAAAACACACGCACAAAAAAAAAAAAAAAAACCCTGAAACTTGAAGAGAGATAATGCTAAGACAAAAGTAGAGCAAGGACTGCCACTCAACCCTTTGCCCTTTAAAAAAAAAATAGAACAGAGGAGAATCTAAATGAATAACATCATTCTGGGGATGAGTCTCCTGAAAGAGCTGACTGATATAGATAAGCTTTGTAGCTAATAGAAGGAGCTCTTTGGAGTAGAGCTCTAGAAGTGATAAAAGAGATTTGAAGAAAGTAGAATCTTTTTGCTTATGAAGAAGCTAGCTGGGCTTTTTGCAATGCTCTTTAGCACCATCTAGAGAGTGAGAGTGAGCAGATCGGAGGAGTTTTGCAGCTCTCTAGCTTGGGAGAACAGAATTCTTGTTACTGAACCAACTTAAAACTGGAGACTCCTAAATTCCAGGACTGAAAAACAGAGTTGTAAATTGCCCTAGGCGCATGGGTTTCCTGACTCATATGCTTCACTTCTAGTTCTGGTTAACTACCAGACTAGTAACATATAAACACTTCAACAACTAAAAAAGAGAACAACCACCAGAAAGTAGTGCCTACTCTCTCTCGAGCGTGGATGGGAGAATGTGGTTTATGAGCTGATTCTTATACACACCGCTAGGAAATCTTAAGTGTCTGAGACCAGATTTGAACTCAAATGCTTCTGACTTCAGGGCTGGTGCTCTATCTACTGCTCTATCCTAGTAACTTTCTATGCTCAATCTTTTTCTGTTGTTTACATCCAGATCCATATGTATCCAGAGAGAACTATGGAGACTAAATGTGGATCAAAGTATAGAAATTTCATATTTTTTGGGTTGTTGTTTGCTTGTTTTTTTTCTTATTTTCCCCCCTTTTGATCTAATTTTTCTTTCACAGCATGATGACTATGGAAATATCTACAAGAATTGCACATTGTTGTCTAGGGGAGGGAGGCGGGGGGGCGGGGGGGGGGAAAGAAAAAGAAAATTTTGGAGTACAAAGTTTTGCAAAGGTGAAAACTGAAAACTATCTTTGCATGCATTTGGAAAAATAAAATACTATTTAAAAAGAAAGTAAAAAGGAATGATTTTTTTCAGTAAGCTTTTGGATTTCCTTTTCCATTTGGCCAATGCTACTTTTAAAGGAGCTTTTTCTTCAGTGAATTTTTGTGCCTCTTTTTCCATTTAGCCAATTCTGCTTTTTAAGGCATTCTTCTCATTGGCTCTTTGTACCTTTTACAATTTAATGTAGTCTGTTTTTTAAGATGTTATTTTCACTAATGGGTTTTTTTGTGTCTTCTTTACCAAGCTGTTGACTCATTTTTCATGATTTTCTTGCATTATTCTTCTCTTCCTAATTTTTCTTCTACCTCTCTTACTTGATTTTCAAAATTTTTCTTGAGATCTTCTATGGCCTGAATCAATTCTTGTTTTTCTTGTACACTTTGGATATAGGAGCTGACTTTGTCATCTTCTCAGAGTATGTTTTGATATTTCTTGTCACCATAATATCTTTCTATGCTCAGTATCTTTTTTCTGTTGTTTGCTCATTTTCCCAGTCTATTTCTTTAACTCTGTTAAAGAAAGGCTCTGTTTCCAGGGTGGATGATAAACTGTCCCAAAAATCAGGGGTTTTGTGCAGCTGTTTTCAGAAATACTTCTAAGGACCTGCAAGTTTTCAATTCTTCGGAGATAGTATGATCTGAGGAGAGGTGCATTTACTACTCTTGTGGCCCATGTTCGAGTGTGTGAGTGATCATAAGCACTCTTTTCTGCCCTGGCATTGTGAGGAAGATCCCTGCTCCACTGTGGCCACAAGCTCTGGTGTGTTAGCACTTCTCCTCACTGGAAGTGGCACGCAGGACTGTGACCCAGATCAAAGACCTGCCTCAGTGCTAGCAAAAAGAGTCCTGTAACTTCTTTAGTACTATTTCTTCAATTGCCTTAGTCTGTGGATTGAGAGCTGTAGAAGCAGCTGCTCTTCCTAATGTCTGCTCCTACTTTGCTGGGGCCAGGGCTATGCTAGTACAGCGGGCACTGGAGTGTGCTCCATCCTCACCCAGGTGAGGATCCTCACCCAACCTTCTAAGTTGTCTTTGCTGGAAATTATTTCACCCCAACCTTTTATGGTTTCTGCTGCTCCAGAAATTGCTTTATGATAACATTATTTAAAAGTATTCAGAGGGATTATCCTTAAATTAATTTTTTTTTAATTTAGAGTTTTGAATTATCTTTATTTTTTTTCTCATCTCAGGTCTCACATGTCTTTTCTTCAGAACATCTTGATGACCATCCAGAATGTTCTCACACCTTCCTTGGGCTTCTTTACTGATTTTTGGATGCCTCTCCATCTCCTCTCAGTGGGAAGAAAATAGAAGAGGACAGAGGAAGCAGAAGAACTTCTGAAACTTTAACCAGCTGCATTTATTTTGAAATTTGTACAAGCTAGAAAGAACCTGATTTGTACAAGTTAGAAAGAACTTGGGATATCCTCCAGTTTGTCTCATTTCACAAAGAGAAACCTAGGGGAACCAGAAGGCCTGAGCAAGATCCCATGAAGTGAAAAATTAGGGATTAGAACCCAGGATTCCTGGCTGCCATCTCAGAGCCCTTTCCACTACAGCATGCCATCTCTATGTCAGGGATGTGAATTTCAGTTGATCTGGTTTCTAAATTAAGCCCCGAGGAGTTATATATTATATATTGCTGCTAAGGGGGCCAAAATGTAGAAACTGTGTGTGTAGAAGAGTGGTTCTCAAAGTTTGGTCCAGAGAATCCTAGGGATCTCAAGCTCTTTCAAAGGGTCTACAAATTCAAAATTAATTTTTATTTCTAATATGGTTAGTATCTATAAATATAACCCACATAAACAAAAACTTTTTGGACAGATCCTCAATAATTTTAATACTATAAAACAATCATGAGAACAAAAGTTTGAGAACCACTGGTATAGAAAATACTTTTTTTTAATTTTTTAAATCATGGAGACAATTGCTTTTCCATTGTTCTCCTTTGCTGCTTTTCTTCTGTTTCAACTTTCTCTCTGACTCCCAGGCCTCAGGAAAAAGTGGCAGAATAGACTCAAATATAGGTTAAATGGCTGGAAAGGCTAAATTCAGCAGTCAGAATGAGGCAAGTCTAGGATCCAAGGAGTCTGACACACCTCTAGTTCATATTGGACTGATAGTTTTCCCTAAATGGCTTTAAGCTATATTTTAATTTGTTTATAACATTTTGGGGGAAGTTCTCATTTATGATGAGCAATAAATTTAGGGTTTTTATTATTATTTGTTAATGTGTATGATTTTTATACATATGTAGTATGTTTCATAACATATCTTTGAAAGTACTTGTTATCAGTGATAGGAAGAAAATGGTTAGAGGTCAAACCAATAGCATCATGGGAAGACATTATGAAGACATCATGAGATCCTCTTAGTTCTCTCACTTGAGTTTTTTATTGGCCTAAATAGTCACTATTAAAAAACAAACAAACAAACAAACAAAACAGGGAGGTTTAAAGAGGAAGATTTTTCTTTTCTGTTTTCTTCAGTTCTAGAATGAAAAGAGGGTGCTCTCTGATGCCTTGTGCTGCCTTACTTTAAGATTAGAATTTTACTTTACAAAGCTTGACTCTAATGATGGCTGTCTCTACTAACAAGCTACTCACTGTTCAAGGTCTTTATGCATGTGCCTAACATTCTATTTTTTAAATGACAGGAAAATAAAGTGGAAATTCAGTCTATTCAGTTTTAAAGTGGAAATTCAGTCTATTCAGTTTTCTATTTGACTGGTAGAATAAGAAGTTAATTAAAGCTCTCCCCTATCAAGTGGTCACTTCTAAGTTATAGCTTAGATCAATGAACTGAAGTAATTTGAAGCTACTCATTCCTTCATCCAGTTCCTTCATCCTAAAAATTATGTATGGAATACCCTTATTAAATTTTAATACATTCATATTTTAGACACAATTCTCTATCTTTCCAACTTATGTGAATAGTGTAGTTTTTCTCTTTGCAAGTGAAAAACATTTCCTTCCAAATCAGGTTTGTACTGGAAAAATTTTCTCAAATTTTAGTTTTAAAATATATTTAGAGTGAAAAACAAAACAACACTAAAAGACAATGGAATAAAGGAAAGAAACAAGCACTTATGAAGCATCTAATGTGTGCCAGGCGTGTGCTAAGTGCTTCACATATATCATCTCATTTGAACAGATGAAATAACATTTTAGAGGGCTTAGCTCAGTGCCTGTCATATAGTAGGTGCTTAATAAATGTTAGCTATTATTGTTATGCTACTCACCTTCACAGTAACACTGAGACATTGGTGCTATTATTCCCATTTTATTATTGAGGAAACTGGGGCAAACAGAAGCTAAGTGATTTGTTATCCTAGTTTTATGCACTTAGTTACAGATTTAGGGTCCTATCCACTGTACCACCCCTCTTTAAAAAATAAAACTAAATAATGAGTTATGGTACAGAATTGGCTAATTAGGTTCAAAACAACTTATTTCCTCTAATTTGTATAGTTTAACATTTTTAATCAGTAACACTGGTAAAAGCATTCATAACATTCACAAAATTCATGGATGATATCAAGACAGGAGAGAAAATTAATGTATTAAATGGCAATCAGTATCCAAATAGACTTGGATCAGGAAATTTAATAAAGCCAAAACCCTCTTCTTTGCTTCAAGAAATCAACCAAACAACTATAGGATGTTGGATCATGTGAAAAGGACTAATTTTAATAGACTCAAAATAAGTTGACAGTAACATGGCAGCCCATAGGTCCATAATCTTAGGTAGCTTTAAAAGAAGTAATATATCTCAAACAAGGAAAGTGATCAACCATGCCTTTGGGCTCTTATCAGAATACTCCTGGAATAATATGATTTTAGGGAAATTTTAGGAGGTACATTGACAAACTGGAATATGTCTAGAGAAAAGCAACTAGGATTATCAGAGAAATTGGAACTATGACACATACAGGACAAATTGAAGAAACTAGGAATATTAAACCCAGAAAATAGAACTTTTAGGAAGGATATGATAATTATAGCTTCACTAGTGAACTCTTCTGATAACTCATCATGGAAAAGAGAAGACTTTGGTTCTCAATGGCTATGGTAGCACAACACAGTTAAGAGTATTCCTACCAAGCCTAGGAATGGAAGATATGTCTATTGTCTAAGGACTGACCCAAGGTCAATTAGGGTCATTAGAAGGCTAGCCACCAAATAATAAAAATTTTATATCATGTAAACTCTCAAAGATTAGAGAGGTTGCAATCTGTTACCAGTGGAGAAAGATACCTACCCAGGAAACAGTATAGAACCTTAAAGGGATAGAGTAGGATTGTTGTAATAATATTGAAGTGAATGACTCTGTTTTTCAAAAAATAATAAGGAATTATTCCACTTTGGCATCAAAATATGACCTATGGGTAGAAGTTACATGGAAGACAAGAATTTTTTCCTTATGTTGGCCTAAAAAAGAAAAGAAACAGAGTCGTTTAAGAACAGAACGAGCAGCTTTTTAAGGCAGTGAGTTCCCTATCTCTGAAAGTCAAAAATTCATGCTTCACTTAAGAATTCAAATTTCATGACAGTCCCATACACCTATAAAATTTGTTGACTGTAACCATCATTAACATTAGGAAATATAAGTATGTTTTTTTTAAACAAATTAAAAGGTTTTAAACTTTAAAAGACTTTAGTACTTTCTTGAATTGAGATAGGATTAAAGTTTGCCATTTGCAAAATGAAGAATACTTACAGTTGACCTATATACCAGGAACAGCCATTAAAAAATTAGTTTAGGCATTAAGTTGTGATAAATGCTACAGAGGTAGAATTTTACTGAGCTGGACAAAGCTCACTATTTAGGACTGTGGAATGATGTTGATAGAATAAGAGGTCTTCAAAATCATAGTCTAAGGAACTTGAGAAATTATTGCTCTAGCCTTGATTTATGAGGAATAGCTTTGTTTCAATAAGTTGGATTGTACATCCCACGCTGTTAAAACATCTGACTCCCATGCCAAATGTACACAATTTGACCAATGTAACCATCTTGTTTTCCCTCCCTCTCCTTCCTCCTTTCATCCTTTAAGGATTGATACCATTTGGATGCTATACTGCCACCATGTGGTTGGTAATCAGGAAGCTAAATTTCCACGTTGGTTGTAGTCTCCAAAGCCTCCAATTTCCATTTTCTTCTCCTCTACCTAGGGTTGGCACTTTATTTTCTATTATAGGACTACTATTCTAATGATGTCTCTAACTGCAAATCTGATTCTCTGTCCACCTGACCACCAGTTTCAATGACCACTTTCACCAGGAAAGGAAAGGCTTCTCTAAAGTTGCTTTTTTTATATTACTTTGCTCAAAGAATAGAAAACTAAGGGAGAGTGGGAAAGGGGACTGGGAAGAACTATCATATCTCTGGGTTTAAAAGAAACTCACATTCCAGAGAAAGTAAGACAAATCAAAGAATTTAAATTTGACATTTAAATGCAATTCTTAACTTTGAGGCTATATATAACATGTCTATCTATATGAAAATATACCAAATACTGAAATATCTATGAAAAGAAAATGACATGAAATCATTTATCCTTTAAAGTGTTTATCAAAAGTCTTGTAACTTGCCATATTAAGCTTTTTTTCTGATGAAGTAATTTTTCCCTAATCAATAAAATTATCTTCAAAAAAGTTTTAATTTTAGTCTTAGTGGGAGAACTATGGTTAATTGCAATCATAAGATGATGACTGAATTGCCAATAAATGATCAATTGTGAGCAATTTATGAATAATGGCATAATTCTTATGCCACCTTTGCTGGTGGCCAATTTTAGAATTTAGTACAAAGGCACTACAAATACAAAGACCAAAACCCTTGAGCTTACATTTAATAAATGAGACAACCTGTATATATGATAGATGCAGAATAAATACAAGGTAATTAGGGAAGTAATCAGAAAAGATTTCATGCAAAGTGGTGTTTCAGCTGAGTCATGAAGAAGGAAGTAAAGGACTCTTAAAATTCCTTCCTCATGTTGCTTTTTTATGATGGTGGAATTCTTACTCTGTATCTTAGATCCCCTTAGATGCTCTTAATCCAATCTGTTGCCAAGTCTTGTTAATCTTGCCTTTGTTTCCTGTTTGCATGAAGGAATGAGGTATTTAGTAAGTATTCATCATGGACAAAGAATTTTTTTGAAGATGGACAAAAGGACTAAGTGCCAAGGATACAAATAGAAAAGAGTGCCTTAGGATCTTAAACTGAGAACTTGGAGGTCAAATACGATCTTCTCACTTTACATGAAGTGAGGTTCACAGAGGGCCAGTGATTTGCTTGGACCCCATCAGCCTCAATCAGACTCTAGTCATTTCATTTTGGTCTACTTTTAATTGGTCTCCCTACTTAAGTCTCTTCCTTTTCTAATCCAGTTGCCAAAACCATATTCCTTTAGCACAAATCATGACATAGACCTTCTAAGAAAACTTTAATGACTCCCATCTGATTAGAGGATAAAATATAAATCCCATAAGCCTGGTTGTGTTGAGACTTCACTAGATCCAGCAGGCCACAGACCTGGCTGTATTTTTTCATTTCTTACTTTGAAGAAAATGAGGAACCTGACTGAGCTCATTTTTCCTCATTTCAAAACCTACTGACATCCTCCCCCTCAATGCCTTCTTCTTTTTTCTTTTTTTTTTTTTTTTTAAAAGACTCTGGTAATGAGGTGCCAAGGTCAAATCTTCCAGATATGAATTCTTGATCCTATGCCCATATTCTTTAGCAAACTGATTCAACTTAATCTTCCTCTTGTTAATCTCCAATTTCTTCTTGCTTACGGAAACCATCCTCCCTTTGAAACATTCATCCTATATTTCTCTTCCCTTTCTCAGTTAAATTCTACTGGTCTATATTTGTTTCTATTTCCTCTCCTGTCACTCATTAACAATGTGATCTGGCTTTGAATCACATCATTTAAATGAAATTGTCCTCTTCAAAGTTACCAATAGGCTCCCAGTTGTCAGATCAAATTTAAAATTTTATACTTTTATTTTTCTTAACTTTTTTTGCTTAATCTGATAATGCCTACTATGGTCTCCTTCTCTTTGGATCTTTGTTTTACCTGACCACTTTTCATTCTTCTTTGCTGATTCATCTCCCCAAAACCATGCTTTGTCTCACCCAGAGACATCTCAAAAATTTTATAAAGAACTTCTTTGTTCCCAAACTTATCCTCTTCCAAATTTTCCCATTTAAGGGACCTCATTATAGCCTCCCAGATTTTTGATTTCTATCAAACCACTTATCAAGTCAGTTGCCAAATTTTGTATTCTTTTTCAATAATTTCTACCAGGTGATAGCTCTAATTATATGGCCACCCCTTTACTTCAGGATATTACTTCTCTTCACTATTACAACAGCCTCTTAATTGAGCTTTCTTCCACAAGTCCCCATTCCCATTAGCTGCTTTATCTCCACAGCTGTCAGTCATTTTCTTTAAGTGCAGGTCAGACCCTGTCACTCCCCTATTCATGTCAATTACAGTGGCCTTTCATTTACCATAACTCATAATGGGAATGAATTTCTTTCCCACTGTTGCTTCACAGAATTCCTCCTTTCATTAAAGATGTGATCAAAGCAATCACCTTCGAGAGCAGCTATGTAGCACTGTGGATAGAGCACTAGCCCTGAAGTCAGGAGGACCTGAATTCAATTTTGTTCTCAGACACTTAACACTTCTTTGTGTGTGACCCTGGGCAAGTCACTTAACTCCAAATGCCTCTGCAAAAAAAACTAAACACCTTCAAATAGACTTTTCTGATACGCTCAATTATAAATGTCCTTTTTTCTTACCTTGTATTTAATTACTTCATATTCATCCTGGATTTATTTTACACCTGTTTCTTCAGTATATATTCATATATGATCTCTCCTCTCATCAAATATTAGCTCTTTGAGAAAATTGTTTCTGTGTACAGCAACAGGCACAGTGTTGCTTCTTAAATATCTAATATTTCTTACAGGTATATCCTTCCTCATTCCCTGCTTTCCACCCTGTCCTCTGGGAACACTATTCAAATTAACAGTATACTTTCAGAAAGAGCACAGCAACTCCCCATCCCATAGTTGTCATTCATCTTTGTTATTTCCCAAACAAAAACACCCTTCCCTAGCCACTAATCCCCTATGTGTGTGTCTCCTTCAATTAGAATGCATAAGTTTTTTAAAGTAAGGAATTCTTAGTTTTGCATTTGTATACCCAAAGTTTGGGTATACTGGAACCAATTAAGTACTTAATAAAAGTTTTTGTTTGTTTAAGATCCCCCACAATCTGGCAGTCACCTGCTTCCCAGCCATATTTCATACTATTCTCTTAAATGAACCCTGTATTCCAGTCAAAAGAATTGTTTCTCTTATGTAATGGCACAAACCATCACCATATATACTGTCTTCTCATCTCCATCTCTCAGACTTTTCTTCCGTCAAGGCTGAGCTCAGGTACAGCCTAGGAAGTCTTTCCTAATTCCTCTCCACCCTTCAATTTTTATTGTACTAAATATACTTGTGCACATGTTGTCTCTGCAATTCCTTGGGCATAAGAATTATTTTATTTTTATCTTTGTATCCCTAGCACAGTACTTTGTACATAATAGGCTTAATGTTTATTAAATTATTAACTTATAGCTGATGTTATTTAGTGGTGCCTTTTATTAAACTTTCACATCCTTAAAATATCATATTAACTTTACATCTTTAATTAGTTACATAAAATGTACATTAGACAACCATATATTGAAGTAAACCCATTTTTTAATTAAAAAAAAAAATCTATTCAGATTGTACTCGTTTTAAGGTGACTGACCACACAATGACTTCCCACAAGCTTTTGGCCTACTTGATTGTTCCACTTCCTTCTTTTGGTGCATGCTTTTCATCCTTTCCTTTTAGAAGAATGGTATTAGGGGCAGCTAGGTGGTACAGTGGATAGAGTACCAGCCCTGAAGTCAGGAGGACCTGAGTTCAAATCTGGTCTCAGATACTTTAATACTTCCTAGCTGTATGACTCTGGATAAGTCACTTAACCCCAATTGCCTCAGCAAAAACAAAAAACAAAACAAAAAAGAATGGTATTAGTGACAAAGACAAAATTCTACTACTACTGCCCAAGGAAGTCTTATGGGAAACATTTTCTCACATATGAAGAAAAAATACTATGAAAATAAACTCAAATTTAGGGGGGGAAAAAACCCCAGCATATCCAGCAGCTAAACTTTTGATGAGTTCACCCAACACTAGAAATCAAATGTTTACTTTATGCAAAAATCCAACAACACTCATGATTAAAACTTTAGGGGCATGGCTCGGTTCCTTAAAAAAAAAAAAAAAATTCATTTAATATCTCCTATATATAGAATCAAACTAGTCCCTATCTTTACTATCTGTTGTTAAAGATGGGTTTCTAGGAAGATTTAACAGCTCTTCAATTCTCTCCACATCTATTTCTGATTGATTTTTCCCTAAGTTACTCTGAAACTCTTCAGTAACAGCATCAGTAACATGTAGCCTGGCCTTCCTGTAACAAAAGGAAACAGACAGATCAGATACAATTTTACTTCTTCACATCATAATAACAACAACTTTGACAAGCCTGGTTTCTGGTTCTTATTATAATGACAAGAAGAACTATGGACTGAAATTTGTCTAGTGAGCAAGTATTGCTATTTGCTGATCCCAGAGCGCTGCTCTTCAGGTCCTCTGTCAAACAGCTTCATACGAACCCCTTAATAGTAGTTCATTGATTTTTTGGTTTTGTGTTCAGTCCATTTCAGAACTGCTATTGTTAGCAGAGAAAACAAAAATAAGAATTGTTCTTGATCACCTGCAGTTGTATAGCTGTACAATGACAAAATAATTGAAACTGAATGCTACTAAAATATAATGATTAAGCTTGGCTACCAAAGAACATATGGGAAGATATGTCTATATCCCACCAATACATTTTCTTGTAAAGGTAGGGAACTATGATTATAGAACTCTGAATGTAATATAAGACTTTTTTAAAGCACAGCAGATAGTTTTTTCCTGACCTGTTTCCCCTCTTTTTTATTCTTGGCTCTCTGGGATAGGGAGGAGAGAGAGAGATATTGAAAAATGTTGGTAATATAAAACAAAAGTTAAAAATAAAAAAATTATTTCTCAAAAATGTTATATATTTCCTAAAATTGTTACTCTAAAACATGCCCTCAAACTTATTACTAAAAAATCACAGCTCATTGAGACCAACAACTGTTCTGAAAGAAAAATATTAATACTGTCCAAAAAACCAGATTATATTAAGATCTAAAAGTACTGTAGAAGACCTAAAATTTTTGCTTTTGATGTATAACACAGACCCTAAGAAATATGACTTAATGTTTATCTTTTCTGTGTTTAATATGTATACATAACAATAATATATTTATATCTTTACATCGAATATTCTTTTCTGAATAATATAAACATGTATTATATAAATATATTTGCTTATATATGCCAAGTGATAATCTTTTCTGTGTAACATATGACATAACAGTTTTTATATCTTTATACTTAATATTAATGTTTTCTGTATAATATATACATATATCACATATTATAAATATATTTGCTTTTATTTTTTTTAAAGTGTATGGTTGTAACCAAGTAATTCTTATCTCTTTTTAGTTCATCTTCTTTTCCTCAATATAATTCAACAAACAAACAAACAAACAAAAAAACAACAGAAAGGTCCTGAATTATTCTTCTTATATCCAGACTCCATCTGTTGAGTTCTAAGGTTACTGATACTGATTTCTTAGCACCTCCAATTGGTTTTCCTGTTATTTTTCCATCTCTTCAGTACTCTGCTCAGTAACAAGTATTAATTCTACATTGTTTTTCATCATTTCATTCTCATCCCAACTAGTCTTTCTACAATTTGCCTTTAGAGTTAACTCAATACCCTCTGCTGTGTTACTTTACTACAGATTCAAATTAATGTTCTCTTCAAATTCTTCCACTAGTCATGTGCAATTTATTCTATTCATCCTCTATTTCCAAAGTTTTTGATCATTTTCTCAACAAATCATTTTTAATGATTTTAAATAAAGCAAAAGAGAAAAAGCCAGAGAATATTTATCTACTTGTTTGTGTCTTCTAAATCTGTGATATTATCGATTTGTATTTATAAATTCACCTTTTTCAAAGCATTTTCCTTAAAATAGTCCTGTAAAATAAGTAGTAAAAGTATTATTATTCCCAAACTATAATCCAGAGAAGTTTAAGTGGTTTCTTACTCAGGGTTATATAGTGAGTGTTAGAATCAGAATTCTAAACCAAATCCAGTGCATTTTCCACACACTTTTTTCTTCTTCTTCAAATTTTCTTAAAATTCACTTCTTTAAACAACTTCTTATTGTGGCTATAAGGCCATAGGACTAATTCCAGTTCCCTATTCTCTATCGATTCAGCAGAAACCACATCTACCTTCTAAATTCTTTATCATTCCAAGATTGTTATTGGCACGCAATAGTTTAAAATATAATAGCTAGCTGTATTTTACAAGCCTTAAGGCTTTTCCTGAGCTTTCATCTCTATTGCAAGAGGGTTTAATAAAATAAATTCTTTTACTGGGCTTTTTAAAAGAGCTGGCAAAAATATTTCTCTTCATAACACATCTTCTTAATTTTTTCTGAGTTTTCTAAAATGGCAATGAAGAAGATTTTCAGCATCTTGAGAAAGGTAAACTCCAGAATGTTAACAAATATGTGAAATGTAGGGGCATGGGGATCAGTTCTCCAAATTCAAAGTAAAGTTCACCCCTTGCCTGTGCAGTTCCTTTCACATGTCCCTTCTTATATAAAAAGGAAAAGGAAAAATACATGCAGTTAAATACAACAAGCATGCTTTTGCTTCTCCTAACAAAGATTCTCACACATAAAGAACCTTATCATATTAGAGAGAAAAATTAATGACTATAATTTTTTCCACTGATCTTCTATTTGCATTGTATATGTTTACTCATTTACTTTTCCATTTTTTTTTTTTTTTTGAGGCTGGGGTTAAGTGACTTGCCCAGGGTCACACAGCTAGGAAGTGTTAAGTGTCTGAGACCAGATTTGAACTTGGGTCCTCCTGAATTCAGGGCTGGTACTCTATCCACTGTGCCACCTAGCTGCCCCTATTCATTTACTTTTAATAAGGTTTGTGATTTTATAAGGGTAGGGAAGTCTTAGTGTGAAACTTCCTTTAACCATGAAGGTTGGGACCTCCCCTATCCCTGAGTCTTGTTTGGGGCCTGAGAAGTGAGGAGACTTGCCAAGACATCTAGTCAGTATATGACAAGAGGTGAGACTTGAACCCAGGTCTTCCTGAAATAAGCTCTCTATCATGCTATACTATTTTTCATAGCAAAAATGTGATAAATGTATTTAAATTAATTTTTTGTTATTTAAATTAAAAAATGGTTTTACTAAATATATTTTAGAATTAGATGATATGTAAAATTAAAAAGCTGACTGGCAAAAAGCCCAATGAGGCCAATCTCATCAGGTCTGAGAAGTGAGGACCAGGGGCACTTTGCTTACTTACCACTCACTTAGCTTGGACTCGTAGGCCTCTTTTCTCTCCTTCTGTTTTCTGTCCCAAACAGTCTCCCCTTGAAATTTCTGTATGATCATGAACATGAATCCAAAAGGAGCACTGAGATTAAAAAGACAGAATAACTGTTTCAGAAAACTAAACAGGAACATAGACAACCATTTAACAATCACTTTTTTATGTTGTTTTACTTAGTTATTTAGACAATAATAACGGCTTCTTATTACTTTGTTTTACTAGTTCTGTGAATTGGGTAGGTTCGGTGAACTAGGAGTTTTGAGGGAGAGCATGTGAAGAGAAAAAATGCAATTTCGTGACACACAAAATACTACAGAGAGCCCTAAGTGACAATTAGTTAAATAATGATCAAGGTAGGAATATCTTCTGCTTTTCTACTACAGAAAGCTTTAGTTAGTACTTGGAACAATTGAGATCAGTGTCAAAAAAAAAAACAAAAAAAAACCCAACAACAATGAAACAGCTCTCTACGTAGAGGCAATAACAAAAGAGAAAATCAGGAAGATGTCCTAACAGGTAAAAGCTAAGACATTACACCTAGAATAAGACTCTAGGATTCATTCTCATAGGAGAAAAGTAAACCAGAATTATAAAATATGTATTTCTGAGGAAAACTTATTAACAACCTTAGGTTGATGGTATCAATGGATCCATCATAGAGCAGAACTAACCCTTAATGACTCATGAGCAGAACCAACTCCTTGTACACTGAGATAGTTGTAAACTCTTCATCCCACTGCCTTGCACTGATTGATTCTGTATATCTTATTGTCCCAAATAAACCAGGAGCTTCTCAAGATCAGGATCTGTGACTAATTTTCCTTTTCAATATCTTCCATACCTAGAAGTGTTTTAGTCCCACAGTAAGCAACCTATATGTATTAACTAAAGGTGATTTGACTAGGGAAATTTTTTTCTCTGAATTTGACTGAAGTTAGTTTTCATCTTTGACAATTATTAGACAATCTCTATTTAAAATGATTTTTGTCACACATTTAAATACTTTCCCCTTTAATAGGGGAGCTATAATACTTCAAAGGAACTTGTCAAGGATGCTAAAGAAAGGTGTTTTTTTGAGGGGATATGAGAGACTAGATAAGATGATTCTAAGGTGCTGTGCAATTCTAAACACTATGATTTTATGAATCTATAAATGCCCAAGGATGTTAGTGCATAATATCCATAATGACAATTTTAATATATTGGCTTTCACAATGAAGTCTTTAATGTAGTTAGCAGAGAAATTGATAAAAAATTATTCTCTGGTTTTAAAGAAGGGAAAGGGACCTATATGTGCAAGAATGTTTGTGGCAGCCCTTCTTGTAGTGGCCAGAAACTGGAAACTGAGTGGATGCCCATCAATTGGAGAATGGCTGAATAAATTGTGGTATATAAATATTATGGAATATTATTGCTCTGTAAGAAATGACCAACAGGATGATTTCAGAAAGGCCTGGAGAGACTTACATGAACTGATGCGGAGTGAAATGAGCAGGACCAGGATATCACTATATATTTCAACAACAATATTGTATGATGATCAATTCTGATGGGCATGGCCCTCTTCAAAAATGAGATGAACCAAATCAGTTCCAATAGAACAGTAATGAATTGAACCAGCTGTATACACCCAGCAAAAGAACTCTGAGAGATGACTGTGAACCACTATATATAATTCCCAATGCCCCTATTTTTGTCCAACTGAATTTTTGATTTCCTTCACAGGTTAATTGTACACTATTTCAAAATCTGATTCTTTTTGTACAGCAAAATAACTGTATGGGCACGTGTATATATATATATATATATATATATATATATATATATATATATATATATATATATATATATATATAAATTGTACACTATTTCAAAATCTGATTCTTTTTGTACAGCAAAATAACTGTATGGGCACGTATATATATATATATATATATATTGTATTCGACTTATACTTTAACATATTTAACATGTATTGGTCAACCTGCCATCTGGGGGAGGGGGTAGAGGGAAGGAGGGAAAAAGTTGGAACAAAAGGTTTTGCAACTGTCAATGCTGAAAAATTACCCATCCATATATCTTGTAAATTAAAAGCTATATAATAAAAAAAATAAATAAATAAAACCATAAAAGAATAATAAAAAAAAATTTTTTTTTTTTTAAATTATTCCCTGGCACAGACAGGAAGAAAGCTCTGATAATTGAGAGTCGGAAATCCAACTTATGTCAACTCCTTGAGACTATATTCTCTCTATAAGACAACTTATAGCCCATGACATCATTGCTGTCTTCCTTGGATCAGTCCATCTTAGCTCTCTGCCTCAAGTGCTTTGTGGTGTCGTCTTTCCCTTTCCCGTTCCAAGCCACATGGTATCTCCCCTAATTCCACTGTGTTTCTAAACCCCACTTGCCCTCCTTACAGCTAATTAACTCTTTTAGGATACTAAGTCCCTTTCACTATGCCAGCTAAGGACATGCCCCAACCTCATAGGGTGTCTTCTTTCTAATGGGTAATTGTGAGTTTCACTGAGGAATTTGTCTTTCACATGATCTCCCACTCTATTTCATATTTATCATTCCTGGTATCTACTGTATCCTTTCATTTTGTCTGTAACCTCTTCCCCTAAATAAATCTACCTTTTGCAAAGAGAATGGCCATTGTGAATTCTTCACAAGACCAAACCCCAGCTTTTGGTGCCTGCCATCATTTGGTACCAAACCCCACAGCATAGATTAACAAGACCCACCACTTTAAAGTTATAAAATATTAGTTCTCTGAAACATTAGTTAGACCTGAAAGGTGCCTCACCAGGTTATCTCATTTAAAGATCATTTTTAAAGATGATAAAATTGAGACACAGAAAAATTAAATGAACTGGCAAAAGAGCATACTGGCAGTCAGTGCATAAACTAAGATTTAAACCCAGGTTCTTCTCTGATTCTAAAACCTATCACTCTTTCCATATGATAAGGAGATTCTGACAATGGTTTTGCATTCAAAGCTCCGTTTAGGAGTCTTCATGTATTTGTGCAAATACCCCTAGGTTGCTCCAGTAAACTGGCACTTGTTTATATCTCCATAGTCTTACTTTATCTGATCAAAGGTTCCTTGAATAGGGAAATGTTTTTTCCCCCCCCGAATTTAACAGAATAAGTGGCTTTTGTCACACATTTAAATACTTTCCCCTTTAAGGTAGCTATAGTACTCTAAAACAAAAACAAAAAAAACAAAACTGTAACTTAAATTTATTTTCCTATCCTTAACTACAAACCACTTAGTTCAAATTCTGTTTCTATATGTTTGGAATAACCAGTGGCATTTAAAAAGGATTCATTTTTACTGAAGTCTGTCTAGAGAAAAAGTAGAGGTAGAAAAAGAGAACTGGAATCAGTACTGGATTATTATTGTATGATTAAATATATAATATTTTAAAAGAGATGAAGGACCCTGTCATTCTAAGAGTCATGATCTTCTAACCCTATAAAGATTAAATTTTTATTTTGGGGAATATATCAAAATCAGAGGCATTAACTTTTAGTTATTCTAATTTGGACACAAACCATGTAAAACATACCCCAGAATGGCTCCAAATAAACCACCAGCCACCAGCCTAGTCAAACCCAAATGCATTCTGAAAAGACTTCCTGTAGCAGCTATTAAAAAACAGAAAAGGCAGATTTTAAATTAAACATTGAAACTAAAAGTCTCAGTCCTTTCATACTTTTTTTTTCCATGCAGTTTTTCTTCTGCTAAAATAGGCACAGAAATTCTGTTGGTTTTTTTGGTCAATACTCTATAAGCATACAGTTCCAGTATCTGTTATCTCTACATTGATCTTTTCATATTTTCTTGCCAATTCAAAGGAGCTCTTTTCTTTTTCTTACATATCTAAAACGATTTCACTTGTTCTGTAAGTACCATCCCTTCCCACATGATCTTGCTCCCATTCTTCCTTCTCTAGTATCTTTAACCTCTTTCTATCCAACTGGTTTTCTCCTTTCTGTTTCCAAAGATGAAGAAATTTTTCCATCTTAAAAATATCATTACTTGACTGATCCCAACTTCACCATTTACTACACATGTGAACAGGGGCAAGTAAACAAACATTACTGAATTTCAATTTCCTTTTCTCCAAAATGAAACCACCTCAAAGGATTATTAAAAGAAAGATTTGTTTTTCCTCTATCTTTGACAATAACTCAGCTAACTCTACCAATGGGCAAATTTCTTAAATAAGAATTCTTAAATGCTTTGCTTGCTCCCCAAAGAATTCTTAAATGCTTTGCTTGCTCCCCTTTTTTTTTCTTCTTCTATAATTCTTACAGAAATAAGTCAAGGGAAAAAATTTTTTCTCCCTTATTCCCACTCTTATCATTTCATTTTTGAAACCCTTGCTTTCAAATGAACCATTGTTAATCTGTGATTGATAAGTATAAGAGTCTTGCTTATGAAACGCTTTTATCAAGGAGAAGGAGATGTAAGTTTTAAAGAATAGCATCAGCATTTAAAAACCTCCTTGAAAGTTCACTGACGTCCCCCTCCAGAAATTTTTAATTGCATCCTCACCTTTCTCTAGCCCAAGCTGATGAAAGCAAAAAACTTAGATGTTAGAACTAGAGATCATTTACTCAAATTCCCTTACTTTAGAGATGAGGACAATGAGAGCCGGTGTTAAGATTACAAAACTAGTTAGTGGCAGGTTTGGAGCAAAACCTAATCAGAACTAGAAACCATCCACTTTGAGAGGCACTATGGTATGATAGAAAGCTGAATTAGACATCAACAGAATATGAGTTCAAATACAACCTCTATCATTATTATTACAACATAAGAAGTAATGACTGTGGATTCCAAAGTTCCTTTTAGTCTCACCCTGCTGGTGGGGGGAAGGGAAATATATATACATACCTTTTTTTTGTTTTTGTTTTTTTTGCTGAGGCAATTGGGGTTAAGTGACTTGACCAGGATCACACAAGTAGGAAGTATTAATTGTCTGAGGCCAGATTTGAATTCAGGTCCTCCTGACTTCAGAGCTGGTGCTCTATCCTATACATACACTTTTAAATCTAATCTGCATCAAAAACATTTTCTGAATTGCTTTTTAAAATCTAAGCAATCAACAACACAATAAAACAAGCCTATACTTGTGGCATTTTCTGATTTCCAAGACATAACTGCTCACATCTAAAATTCAGCAATGACCATTTAACCATTAGCTCTCACTCCCTTTGCTTCTTATTTTAAACCTAGAACCCTCAAAGGAAATCATCATACACAAGCTAAAAGATCACTAATCAGATATGTTGTAGAAGGAATTCTTATTCAGATATCTGCTGAATGAGATGATTTCTGAGATTTATCCCAGTACTTGCACCAGTGCCTGTGCCATTAGCAATTTTCCCACAGGTTAGACATATGGGGCTAAGTTCTCTATTTTTCTCTTCTGCCTCTAGGTGGAGCAGTAGATCAGACTATTGGACATAGTCTGAATTCAAATCTGACCTCAGTATGTGGGCAAGTCACTTAAATCTGTTTGCCTCAGTTTCCTCATCTGTAAAAAAAAGAAAATGTCAAAGCACTCTAGGATATTTGCCAAGAAAACCCCAAAAGGGGTCACAAAGAGTCAGACACGATTGGAATAACAATCTGATACTTGACAAATGAATACTAGTCCTTGCAGATGGAAGTTTTTTGCCTGGTTGGTCATAAATATTTTCTGTTTATTTGTTCAGTCTCTATTGTTACAGTGCTTTTATTGTTAACCTTTGTAAGTTATCACTTTCTCCTTGTCCAGCACTCTCTTGCTTATAATGAGGATAAAAGCCAATTGTCACTGAGTTATAAACATGTTAAAAAAAAAAAAAAAAAAAAAGCAAAAATAAACAAATGACTGAAAAATTCGAAGAAACATGGGAAGATATTTGTGATGTAATACAGAATGAGACAAGCAGATCCAGGAAAACAATATATGATAACAATAAATGTAAATAAAAAGAAACCTAAAATGAAGCTGAACACTACACAATTATTATTTCTAATTTGATGCTTCAGAACAGATGAAGGCATGCTTGTCCCGTTTTACCTTGGAAGTGGGGATACAAAAAGGCTGCATACCCTGCTAGATGTGATCATCATGTCTGTAGCTGTGTTCAGCTGTTTTGTCACAAGAGGAAATTGACAGGGACAGACTGGTATTAGCAAATGAAAAAAAAAAAAAACAAAAACAAAACAAAACAGAAAGGCATGCTTTATACCATGAAAAAATACTATGGGTAAAGGGAATTGAAAAGAAATCTCCAAATGGAAATAATAACTGTAGTAACAACAACTGACCTCCCAAAGTAAGAATGAAATTACCACAAGATACTCAACGTGATCAAGATGTTGAATAAGAAAATGACAGAAAGATACAAGGAGAAATTGCCTCTTCAAAGAGAGCTGATGGAGCAGAATGAGACATATATTTTCAGAAATGATCAACAACAAAGTGATTTGTTGTGCTTGATTCTATTTATTTGTTATAAAGGGTTTCCATTGGGAGAATGAAAGATAATTTAATGAATACCAAGTTGTTGTTGTTTGTTTGTTTTAAAGGAGTATCAAGAAAACATTTAAGGAAAATTCAGAAACAAATCATAAACAAGGCAATTTGATTTCTATGTACTAAAATTAAATGAAAGGATAGAGATTAGATTTGTGATTTCACTAGTATACATAACTCCCTAAAAAAGAAATTCTCTTTACTAATGCAGGTTGGCACATTGTATTTTATAAAGTCTTAGTGAGTTGCCCAGACTACTGAAAAGTTGTTACTTGCCCAATAAATAATGGTGGCTAGCTTTGAACCCAGGTCTTCATGGTTTCAGTATAACTTACCTATTACACCATGCTGCTTTTACAACAAAATTTTTAAAAGCAACTCACAAGTTCCATTTCACAGACTATCCTTCACATATTGAAAAAAGATTTTTTTTTTTAACAGAAGATATAAGGAACGAAAATGAACCCATAAAGAGGAATTTGGAAAGAAAAATCAAAACACCTGAGTTTAAAGAAGGAATTTGCAGGGACAATCTAAAAATCATTGGCTACCTACAAAATCATAATGAAACAAAGTCCCTGAAACCACATTTCAGAAATCTGTATAGGAAATGAAGTTGTACCATCAAAGCCTGAGGTCTTGAAATTAGAGGACCCAGATACTACCTCCAGGGTCCAAAAGCACCTGAACTCAGACCTTCCTGACTATGTGCAGCATTCCAGCCCCTATGTCATGCTGCCTCAAAAATCAGTGTGCTACCTGTCAGATTGGCTAAGATGACAGGAACAAATAATGATGAATGTTGGAGGGGATGTGGGAAAACTGGGACACTAATACATTGCTGGTGGAATTGTGAAAGAATCCAGCCATTCTGAAGAGAAATTTGGAACTATGCCCAAAATGTTATCAAACTGTGCATACCCTTTGACCCAGCAGTACTACTACTGGGCTTATATCCCAAAGAAATACTAAAGAGCAGAAAGAGACCTATATGTGCCAAAATGTTTGTGGCAGCTCTTTTTGTTGTAGCTAGAAACTGGAAGATGAATGGATGTCCATCAGTTGGAGAGTGGTTGGGTAAATTATGGTATATGAAGGTTATGGAATATTATTGCTCTGTAAGAAATGACCAGCAGGAGGAATACAGAGAGGCTTGGAGAGACTTACATCAACTGATGCTGAGTGAAATGAGCAGAACCAGAAGATCACTGTACACTTCAACAACAATACTGTATGAGGATATATTCTGATGGTAGTGGAAATCTTCAACATAAAGAAGAGCCAACTCACTTCCAGTTGATCAATGATGGACAGAGGTAGCTACACCCAGAGAAGAAACACTGGGAAGTGAATGTAAAATGTTAGCACTAATATCTGTCTGCCCAGGTTACATGTACCTTCGGAATCTAATGCTTATTGTGCAACAAGAAAATGGTATTTACACACATGTATTGTATCTAGGTTATATTGTAACACATATAAAATGTATGGGATTACCTGTCATGGGGGGAGGGAGTAGAGGGAGAGGGGGGATAATTTGGAAAAATGAATACAAGGGATAATATTATAAAAAAATATATAATTAAAAAAAAAAATCAGTGTGCTAGACTAGCCAAAACCAGATAGAAAAATCTGTGATCTCATCAGTGGTAATGTCTCCAAAGATGTGGACCATTACCCATTCACCACCCCACTTCAGGCTCTCATCACCTCTCATGTGGACAACTGTAATAGCATCCTAATTGGTCATGGTGCCTCAAGACTCTCCCTACTCCAATTTGTCCTCCACTTGACTAACAAAGTGATTTCCCTCATAAACTCTAATGTCTCCCTCTCAGATCAGATACAGATTCCTGTTTGGCGTTTAAAGCTCTTCATGACTTGGCCCCATCCTACTTTTCATTCTAGTCTTATCCCTTCTGGGTACTCTACAATCCAGTCAAATGGTCCTTCTTGCTGTTGCTAATCCACAACACTCTCATTCCACCTCCACACTCTGTCCTGGCTATCCTCGTATTCAGTACATTCCTTCCCAAGGTTACTCCTGGATCTATTGTACATGTATGTGTTTTGTACACACCTACATATGTGCATAGTCTCATTAGATTGTAAGTTCCTTGAGGGCAGGGACTTCCATTATAGTTTTTATGTCATTAGTATCTTAGGAGAGTCTTATTAATGCTTGCCTCTTTTCCCAGATGACTGTACAGGTACTCATGCAATCACTTGTGCCCAAAGTGCCACAGACATTCCTTTAGATCTCCTGACATCCTCAGAATGCCAAAAGAGTATGCTAGTTACTGGCTACCAATTATCCACTCTCGATACATGACTGCTCTATGTCCTTTTCCAGTCCTACATCTCTCTGAAGATATCTATTAAGCAGCCTCTTTGGCACAGTTCTTCATTAGTAATACGCTGCAGGCTGTTCATGACCTCCATTGACTTTTGAATGACCCTGAAAGTTAATTCTTCAGAGACTGTCCATTTTATGATTTGCTGCCATTGAGTATCATCTGAAGAATATTCAATTCAATTTTGAGATTCCCACTATAAATGAAACCAGAAGACAAAAGGAAATTGCAGCTAAGTAGAAGTATGGCTACCAAGTTTTCTTTGGTGAGATAAAGATGTTGACAAAGTTGGTTTTATTAAGTATAAAAAAGCAACAAGAAACAACTTCATTAGTCACTATATATTGTAGAACATGTAACCAGTTGCAAATATCCTTAAGATGACTGCAACTCATTCATCATTATTTGTTACAAAAAATAAGGAGGTGGCAAAAGTCTTCCAAGGACCTAAGAGACTATCCAAATTAATTAAATTGCATAAAATGCAATATAAGGTTTACAAAGTTCTCTCCTCACAAAAATAGTGCATTATCTCTATCTTATAGATAAGAAAACGGAAGCTCTGAAAACATAAGTGACTTGGCTATGAACATATAACTAAATGTTTTCTGAAGGATTTAAACTAAGGTATCTTGAATCCAAGTCCAGCACTGTTTGCATTAAGCTCACCTGTGCCTTCATAACTCATACTGTCACGCTTCTTTGTTTGGAAAATGCTTGTCAAAAGGCCTTTAAAAAGTATTAAGAAACAAATATGATATGCTAAGCTCTCATTCTGAATGTGTTAATCAAGGATGTAAAAACATTTTAAAAAACAGAGACAGCAAAGACAGCTTCTGTGGTTTTATGACTACTTTTTTGTCACTGAAGTTTTTTTGTTTTCGTTTTGATTTGGGGAAGATTTGGGAAGAAGCAGGGAGAAATGCATAATAGCAGTGTATAAAACAAAGGAAGATAAAATAAAAACGATCTATGAACCATTTTCATAGGGGTCTAACTATTCTAGAGAATAATTTGGAATTGTTTAAACAGCCATAAAACTGTGCATATGCTTTAACCCAGCAATACTGCTACCAGGTCTGTATCCCAGAGATTTAAAAAAAAAAAAAAAAAAAAAAAAAAAAAAAAAAATTTAATAAACCTGTGCAAAAATATTTGTGAGATGTTTAACATATGTTGAACTACTTGCCATATAGGGGAGGGGAGGAAAATTGTAGCACAGGGTTTTGCAAGGGCTAATGTTGAAGAATTGTCCACATGTATGTTTTGAAAAATAAAAAGCTTTAATAAATATATATGCATATATATATTTATGAGAGTTCTTTTTTGTAGTGGCCAAGAAAAAAAAAGGGAAATTGAACAGAAGCCCATCAACTGGGAAAGGGCTGAACAAAGTTTGGTATATGATTGTGATGGGATACTATTATGCTACAAGAAATGATGAGGGAAATGGGTCCAGAAAAATCTGATAAGATTTATATGGACTGAGATGCAAAGAGAGGTGAACATAACCATATCATGGTATACAGTAATAGCAGCATTGTAATGGTGATTGATTGTGAAACACTAAGTTTCTCTGATCAATCCAACAATCCAAGACATTCTAAAGGACCCAAGATAAAAAATGCTATCCACTTCCTAGGAGAGAACTAATGAACACTGATTATAGATAAGCTTTCACATTTTTATGTTTCTTGCTTGTTATTTTTTTTAAACATGGCTAACATGAAATACATTTTGCATGGCTTCACATTTTGATATCATATTGCTTACCTTCTCAATGGATAAAGAAAGCATAGGAGACAGAGAACCTGGAACTCAGTTTTTTAAAAAGAATATTAATGATACTAAGTGTAGTGAGCAGAACCAAGAGAACATTGTACACAGTAATAGCAAGATTTTGTGATAACTGAATATGATGAATGATGAAGTTGGCTCTTCTCAGCAATGTGGTGATTAAAGAAAATTCCAATAGATTTGGGACATAAAATGTCATCTTCATCCAGAGATATAACTATGAAGACTGAATGTGGATCGAGGAATAATATTTTTACCTTTTTTTGTTTGTTTTCTTTCTTCTTTCTCATATTTTTTTCCCTTTTGGTCTGATTTTGCTTGAATATCATGATAAATACAAAAATATGTTTAAAAAGATTGCTTGCTGTCTTGGGGAGGAGGCAGGAAAAATTTGTAACACAAAAATTTTTCAAAAATGAAGATTGGAAACAATGTGTATTGGGAAAAACAAAAATAGTGCAAAAAAAAAAAAGAATGTTAGAGATAAAAATGTAAAAAATACACAAAAGGGAATAGAAGGAAATGAGTAAGGAGACACTAGTTGAACTTGATAAACAGTTAATATGAACATTTCCATATATGAAGAAGAAATGCTATCCACCATCCTCTTCTGGATACTTTATTCTTTAGCAGGGGTTTATATCACTGCTTTCTTCCAGTTTCCCTCATACCTGTAATGACTCTTTTCTCAGGCTCCTCTATTATACTTTCATCCAGGTCACACTCCATTGAGTATGTCTCAAACTTCTATCCTGGATCTGCTTCTCTTTTTACTCTATACTATCTTGTTTGGTGATTTCATCAGCTCCCATGGATTCAATTCTCATCCTTGTGCAAATAATTCCTAGATCTGTATACCAGCCCTAATCTCTCTCATGAAGACCGTTTCACATCACGATTCCATAGATATCTCAAGCCCAATATGTCCAAAAAGTAATTCATTATATTTTCCTCTAAACTCTCTTCCCTCTTCCAAACCTCCTTATTATTGAGGGGCAACACCATCCTCTCAAGTAACCAGACTCACAACCTCAAGTGTCATCCTCAATTCTTCTCTTGCATTCACTACACATATTCAATCTGTTGCCAAGTTTTGTTATTTCTCTCCTTTCACAATGTCTTTTGTATATGTAGCTTTCTCTCCACTCCTATAGCTGCCATTCTGGTACCATTCTCATTATCTCTCCCTTGGACTACTGCAAAAGCCTTCTTATAGGACTTCTTACCTCAAATCTCTCCAGACTCCAATCCATTCTCCACTTAGTTGCCAAAGTGATTTTCTAAAATGCAAATCTGACCATGCCACATACCACCCTTTAAGAAACTCCAGTATCTTCCAAATATTACCTCCAGGATCAAATACAAAATCCTCTATTTAGCTTTTAGATCCCTTTGAAACCTGGCCCTTCCTCTCTTTCAAGTCTTCTGTACTATATGCTTTTCACACATTCTATAATAAAGCAGCAGGGCCTTCTTGTTCTTCAGTTGACACTCTCATCTCCAGACTACTTTTTCACTGGAATTCTTCCTTGCCTCAGATGCTCTCCCTCACTTCTGCCTCTTAGTTTTCTGGGCTTCCTTCAAGATTCAGTTAAAATCCTACCTTCTACAGGAGGCCTTTCCTATACTCCTACTGTTAGAGGTTCTCTTATCTCTTCTCTAAATTTCAACAGCTCTTTCCATATCCCCATTTGGTGGCATTTTAGTTCATTTACAAAAATAACCATAAAGACAAATGTAGTATTTCCCAATTAAATCTTAAGTATCTTGAGGGCAAGCTTTCTTTCTCAAGCATTTTAGTTTCCTACACAATTCTTAGCTTAGTGCCTGGAAGATACTTAGTAAATGTTTGCTGAATGAACAAAAGTGCTTACAAATGCCCTTCAGGGACATTTACTATCTTTCCAAAAATGAAAACTATTATCTCTCATAATTAAATAAGCTAGAGAATTTGCTAATTTTAATAATTTATAGATAAATTATTCAAATTTTTAGTAAGTATGTCTTCCTATAAACAATATCAAATCTAAAAGATATCTGCATGAACCCAAAACTTCTGATGGCCAGTAAGAATCATCACCACTGAAATATAGGTAGATCATTCTAATAAAAAAATGACTTAATGCCACATATTGTCTAACAAAGCTGCTCCTATATGCAAAATTATGATATGTTTTAACTGTGCTCTACTGATCCCATTTCAATTAATTCTACTCTAGTAAACTATGTAATTTTAGTCCAAATAATTAAGTTTTTTTTTTTTTTTTCCCATCAAAACATCTTACATGCAGCATGTTTCACAAACTCCTTTTACATTATAAAAGTTCTGAGGCAGAATTTCAAACTAATATGCCTAGTCAAAAGACGAATTGATGCAGAAGGCCTAAAACTTGCAGTGCCTTTCACTAATTATTTAACTATTTGCATACAATGAGAAATGTTAAAAAAAAAAACAAAAAAAAACTAAACTAAAAAAACCACTTACCTCCAGCAACAACAAAGTGGCTTACGGTATTTTTATTTCGGTATACATTCAGACCAACACTCACTGTGCTAAAGAGATAAAAAAAAAAAAAAAAAGTAAGAAAAATTACATTTTTTAGTATACTGACAGTTCTCTCCCAATATCATGACTATAAAGCTCCTCAACTTAGTTACTTCTTGATAATATTTTTAACAAAAGGAGTAGGCTAGCATTTTCATTCATTAACCCTACTCCAGATCTTTGTTACTTCTTTATTCTGCTTCAGAATCTCTATGAATCCTGAACCCTACAATACGGACTTTGTAATATAAAGCTGACTGTTGACTACTCTTCAGCTTGCCAAGCTGAAGCTTTCTGCTGTATTGGAACTGATTTGGCTCATCTCATTGTTAGAGGAGAGCTCTACAATGAGCTAACTTAGAAGTTGAAAATGAAGAAATTAAATTACATACATATTGCTTCCTCCCTTTCTATTTAGAATCTTTAAACCACATTAATAACAAATCCATATACTCTGGTGCTGAGGACAACACATCCTACAAAGACAATCAAACATACTTTACTAAGAATATCCATATCTATGAAGGATCATTTACTATGGAGGAATTATAACTATCATGCACATTATATGTGTATTAAAAATGTATCATTTACCACTACACGCCTGTCAGATCGGCTAGAATGACAGGGAAAGATAATGCACAATGTTGGAGGGGATGTGGGAAAACAGGGACACTGATACATTATTGGTGGAATTGTGAATACATCCAGCCATTTTGGAGAATGATTTGGAACTATGCTCAAAAAGTTATTAAATTGTGCATACCTTTGACCTGGCAGTGTTACTACTGGGCTTATATCCCAAAGAGATCTTAAAGAAAGGAAAGGGACCTGTATGTGCAAGAATGTTTGTGGCAGCCCTTCTTGTAGTGGCCAGAAACTGGAAATCGAGTGGATGCCCATCAATTGGAGAATGGTTGAATAAATTGAGGTATATGAATATGGAATATTATTGTTCTGTAAGAAATGACCAACAGGATGATTTCAGAAAGGTCTGGAGAGACTTACATGAACTGATGCTGAGTAAAATGAGCAGGACCAGGAGATCATTATCCACTTCAACAACAATACTATATGATGATCAATTCTGATGGACGTGGCCCTCTCCAACAATGAGATGAACCAAATCAGTTCCAATAGAGAAGTAATGAACTGAACCAGCTACACTCAGCGAAAGAACTCTGGGATTTGACTATGAACCACTAAATAGAATTCCCAATACCCCTATTTTTGTCTGCCTGCATTTTGGATTTCCTTCACAGGCTAATGGTACACTATTTCAAAAGTCGATTCTTTTTGTACAGCAAAATAACTGTTTGGACATGTATACATATATTGTATTTGACTTATACTTTAACATATGTAACATGTATTGGTCAACCTGCCATCTAGGGGAGTAGGGTGAGGGGAAAGAGGGCAAAAATTGGAACAAAAGGCTTGGCAAATGTCAATACTGTAAAATTACCCATGCATATATCTTGTAAATTAAAAGTTATATTTTATATATATATATATATATATATATATATAAAATTGTGTTAATTAAAAAAATGTATCATTTGGGGACTATTGTTCATTGTCAAAACAATCACATCCTTAGATAAAACACCTTTTGACCAAATTAGCATTTCATGCTGTATGTAAGCAAAGGATTGACAAATAGAAGGTATGTTCTCAAATTCTACATTTAATTCTAATGCTAAAAAGTGCATATGAGTGACATAAGATGAGCTCCATCATATCTGCCAGCCCTACCTCAACCTCTGTAGTCTTCAGAACCATATCATGGTTGGAATGCCTGATTTTCACTTCTTTCACCATTCCTCAGAATCTGCTCACCACATGGTAGCAGACATCATCATCCTGATGGATACTTGGCAGGGATCCCCACTCACATCATATTCCACTAATTAGGGCAGATTATTCAGCTTCCTTTTTACAGGAAGTCCATAGGACCATACTTCAAATGTTAATCCATATAGAAAAAATACAACTAAGATATGCCAAAGGCCACGTTTGCATTGCTGCCTAATATTTTTAAAGACATATTGTTAGAAGATGGCAGAGTGAAAGGCTAAGAGGAATTAAGTTTCTCACAACAACCCTCAAAATCAATATCAATTCAAGAAAGAATAAATCTCAAAATAAAATTAAAGTTCACCAAAAAGATAATGTTGAAATGGAAGAAAAAGAAAAAAGACACAACCACCTAAAAATAGATGTTGAAATGGATCATTCCACATTAAAATAATTAATGGAGGAGTTCAAATAGGCAAGAAAATTACAAGTAGTGCTTTGCTAAAAAAAAAAAAAAAAAAAAAAGTACCCAAAACTCTGTGGGATAATTGAACTGCATGATGTCCCAAAGAAAAAACCTCAGGCAGAGATAATGGAAAGTCTCAGTTTTGGTGAGTCTTTCCATATACAACATGTTTTATTTTGTCAAAAAGAATGATAATTATTGACATTAATTCCTGTCCAATATTAAAAGTTGGCATCTTGTAAAAAAAAATCATTATTAAATCACACAAAAAAATTGTGGAATATGAATATGATATCATTGTATTGTATCATAAAAAATGCAAATGAGGAACTTAAAAAAAATGAAACTAGTATAAAATGAAGGAAAATAAAACCGAGGATACACACACAGACCAAAATAACATAAACAATAACAACACTAAAAAACAGTTAGCCCTTAATGAAATGCAAGAAATAAAAAGTATCCATTCCTATTTCTCTGAGAATAGATAACTTTTTTCCTCTTTGAAAAAAGAGAGCAGTTATGAATTTGAAAAGAGGTATATACTGTCAGATGCACTTCTTAAGTCAATTTGTTAAAATATAATGTAATAAAATGCCTTACTGAAAGTGTTCTTTGTTCTCATCAGTATTCAAAGAGAGCTTACTTAAATATAGTCACAAAGACAGCTGTTCTCCAACTCCATCTCCAGCCATACCGGACGAATCCTCGGATGGCAGCTCTATGGGCAGATTGCTGAAATGGAGGGAAGGCTTGATTAGCTGTCTGATATGGCAGAACTATGTGTAGAAGAGTAAGTCAGATGGGAGATACTCCTATGGATACATATGTAAGATATATTAAAAAGATGTAGAATCATTAACTTAACTAAGTGAACTGGGGTTTCCTCTGCCACTAATTCTAAAAACTAACAATATAACTAGGCTATACATGATTAAGATGGGACAGTACATATTTTAATTAACAATGTCTCATATTTTCTTATATTGTTAAATATACTTGACATCTAACATACAAGAGATAAACTGATTATGGACTTATTATTTATGGACTAATTACGAAACTGACATTCTATCAAGTAGTAGAAGGAAAATTGGGACATGTTAACATTAATCATAACTAGTGAGTATCTATGTGTGGGAAAAAAAAAAAAAGATATCGTTCCTGCCTTCAAGGAATTCTTGTTGGGGAAATGATATATACATAAGAAAACAGGAAGATATTAAGTATTATTTTACATGGTAGAACCTAAAATAAATCAGAAAAAGAAGAGATTAATGTGATCTGTAATACTCAAGGAAGGTTTCACGAAAGAATAAAACTCCTGGGGATTGAAAGACAGGCAGAATTTAGATAAATGGAGGAGAATCATAAAGAGATTACAGGCAGAGAATATAATATGAGTATCAAGATAAACTAAGAATGAATGAGGTGTCTAGAGAGAAAGAAAAAGACTAGTCTCACTTAAACCAACTCTGTCCAAATGTTTACCCTTATGTACATTTGTACTTTTTGGTGTTAATTTAACAGATAAATATGGATTTTTCCTTTTCCTAACCTTGTCAACTCAACTTTCCTCCCACACATCAGTACAACATTTAATTGGACTAAACATTTCTAATCACAACACCCTGACAGAAAATCATTTAGTAATATAACTTTTAAAACTGGTTAGCAATCCTATCATGCTTCTTTTAAATATATATACATACCACAGCATCAAACCGGTTATGATAAATCTCGGCATGGCTCTGAGAAATATAACGTTGTTTGGCATGAAGAAAAGCAGGTATGCCACCATATACCCAACCAATGATTGCTCCTGAAGCTGCTGCTTTGTAAATATATTCAATTTCCTGTGGAACTGGCAGGTGTTCACTGAAACAGCATCGAAAAGACAAAGGAAGTTTCAATTCCTCACCACACCAGCTCACTTAAGAATTATAAATATTAATGAAAAATTTTTAACTCCACCTCATAATATATATTTTATAGACAATAATACTAATGAATTCTCATTTTAAAGATCAAGAATATCTTCCAATTAAAGAGCAAGAAGAATCTTAGGATTTTGAGATAGAAAAGATCGTTAATACTATATAATCCAATTTTAGTTTTAAAAGGACAAATTTAAGAAACAAACTTATGAATGTGCCCAAATGCATGTGGGCAAAGACTAGTAGAATCTGAGCTGGAAATTACTTCAGACACCAATACGTCTATCCGTTTGTGCTCAAATGCTCTACAATATACAATGCTCTAAATGGTCACCCAATCTATGCTGGAAGATCTCGACTATCCCTTAATCTCCTCACAGTCCTCCACCCTCTGGGATTCCTTATTCACAAAGTGAAACTCTCCATCTTCCTCTCAAGAGTCAAAATCTCCATAAAGCAGAGTTAAAATATTAATTTAGAACTTTTGATTACAAATTCAGCATTCTGGCCATTATGTTAACTACTACTACTATTAAGAATTAAGACATTTGGGGCAGCTAGGGGGCGCAGTGGATAGAGCACCAGCCCTGAAGTCAGGAGGACCCGAGTTCAAATCTGGTCTCAGACACTTAACACTTTCTAGCTGTGTGACCCTGGGCAAGTCACTTAACCCCAGCCTCAAAAAAAAAAAAAAAGAATTAAGGCATTTAAAGTTCAACTGGACTAAATCACAGATGATCAACCATAATTATGACAAGAAGAGGCCAGAATAATAAAACCGGAGGAAATGACAACTTTGAGTTTTTTTCTTATCATCTGATAATGAAGGGACTGAACTAGATTATCTTTAGGATTTCCTCTTCTGAAACTATTCTAGTTTCCCAGGTCAGACAACTTCAGGTAAATCAATTAAAGGAATTGTGAACTAAAGTCTTTTATTCTTTTTTTTTTGGCTGAGGCAATTGAGGTTAAGTGACTTGCCCAGGGTCACACAGCCAGGAAGTGTTAAGTGTCTGAGAGCAAATTTTAACTTGGGTCCTCCTGAATTCAAGGCTGGTGCTCCCATCACAGCGCCACCTAGCTGCCCCAGAAGTCTTGTTCTTAACAAAGCTATTAACCATACCCGGATGTTACCTCTAGAAAACTTTGATAGGCTTTTCTGACAATTACAGACTTACAAGGTCTGTATATTTTAAAATGAAATCACTAAAGGTAAATACAAAAAATAAAAACCAGCAACCAAGTGGAAAAAATTTAGTAAGGGATAAGTGGGAGCAAGAAAAAGGTTGGCATCTCAAAGTTCCACTTAACTGATAGACTGTACTTAGGCTAACACTCTATTGTTCAACTTCTCCAATAAACGTTCATTATTAATAACATAATCAGTGATTGTTATATTTACTCTCTGACAAAGAGCTCTTTAAGGCGGTCCCATCCTGATTCTGGGTACACTGGGCCTTTAATGTGAGAGGGTAGAGTCTTCTCATAGGAAAGGCTCGAGTCAGGTGCCATGGTACTCTCTTCAGCAAGGACTTTGGGAAAAGGGACGAGGGTCTCCCATGCTCTTCTCAAGCAGGTCTTCCTAGGTCTCTCCATCCCGGCGTCTTGGTACTATGAAAAGAGTCAAGAGAGACAAATGCTAGGAATGGAGGTCTTCGTACTTAAGAAAGGCGTCCTCTGGATTTCTATTTGTGCACGCTCCACGTACACGTACACGTGTACACAATACACAAGCGCACACACGTACACACACACGCAGTTTGTCAGCGTCCCCAGCGGACGGAGCGAGCCCAGGGGCGGGCTCTTACCTTCGCGTCCTCCCCAGTTCGGCGCCCCTAGATTCGGGATACAGGATCCTTGAGAAGCTGAGAAGCTGAGAAGCTGAGAAGCGTCGCCGACTTCCCAAGGGCAGCGAGGGACAAGGAGCGTCAAGATGGCCAAAGTTTCAAATCCACCTCATACATTTGCTAGCTGTGTGGCTGGCGGCAACTCACTTAAACTCTTAATTTTTCAGTCTCCCCACCAATTAAGAAAAACCGAAAGTGGGCTGGACAATATGACCTCCAAGATTCCTTCCGGGTCTAGGATTCCGTCCTCTACCGGTTCCTCGGGTGTAACCCGGAAACTCTTCCCAGCGGAAATCCTGGCCTTGATCTGGTAGACTCTGTCGGCCTCCGCTCAGCGATGCGGCTGCGCGGGACGCCGTTGCCTAGTGATTGAAGGCGCGTGGGCGATCTTCCTGTGCAGCAGCCACCGCTACTCTTATGTAATTTGTGGGACGCAGCCCCTTATTTTGCGGAATCCAGCACTCCCTTATTTTACAGATGAGGAAACGGGGAAAGTGATTACCTAGGCACACAGGGGAAGATCTGGGATTACAGAGAAACCGGGGATTTGGACCTGTCTATTCCAACACTCGTTCCGCTCTTCCTTAAACAAATAAACAAAATAAATGAATAAAGTATTTAATAAGCGGGCTACTGTGTGCTTACACGCTGGAGAGGGGGAGGGGCAGAGGCCCAGAATGACGGGGACACCCCCATTACCCCCCAGAAGATCATTCTCTACAGCAGCCTGGCAATCCATTGAGATGAGGGTGCAGGGACAGCTAGGTGGCGCAATGGATAGAGCACCAGCCATGAATTCAGCAGGACCCGAGTTCAAATCTGGTCTCACACACTTAACACTTCCTAGCTGTGTGACCCTGGGCAAGTCACTTAACCCCAGCCTCAGAGGGGGAAAAAAAAAAAGAGAGATTAGGGTGCATTCCACCATTTCACAACTCCACCAATAATGCACTGGTGCGCCTTCATTCTACATGTTCCCCAGAATTGAAGATTGCCATTTTGGCCTAAACTAGTTTTCAAGTCATAAGGTAAAATCTCAGAATTGTGTTGATTGCATTCTTTAATTTATTAATGATTCAGTGTCCTCAAACTTTTAAATAGGGCCCAGCTCACTGTCCCTCAGACTGTGGGAGGGCCCGTCTGACTATAGTAAAAACAAAACCTCCCACTCTGTCTCTGCCCCTCAGCCCATTTGCCATTTTGCAAACCTTGTTTGCTTGATATAAATCCCATTTGGTCATAATGAATGATTTCTTGGATAAATGATTGCAGTCTTAAAGGATTTTATTTAGAATTTTGAATCAATTTTCATTCATCATATTGTACAGTATTCCTTCTGCGGTTTGTCTTTCCTTGGTTTAGGTAGCTGGACTATATCTGTCCCATAAAACGTTTCTCATTCTGTTTGCATGCTCTCTTCACTTTCCACAGTGCTGGATCATTTTCCATTGTTTTATAGTATTTATTCATAGACTCTTGAACTTATTAGAATTGGAGGCTACATTTCCTTTTGTCCTTAATATTTTCCCTGTTAAATATTTTTAAAAACAAAGGTTCTGACAAAGGTCTCATTTCCAAAATATATAGAGAACTGACCCTAATTTATAAGAAACCGAACCATTCTCCAATTGATAAATGGTCAAAGGATATGAACAGACAATTCTCAGAGGAAGAAATTGAAACTATATCCACTCACATGAAAGAGTGTTCCAAATCACTACTGATCAGAGAAATGCAAATTAAGACAACTCTGAGATACCACTACACACCTGTCAGATTGGCTAAGATGCCAGGAACAAATAATGATGAATGTTGGAGGGGATACAGGAAAACTGGGACACTGATGCACTGTTGGTGGAGTTGTGAATGAATCCAACTATTATGGAGAACAATCTGGAATTATGCCCAAAAAGCTATCAAACTGTGCATACCCTTTGACCCAGCAGCGCTACTACTGGGATTATATCCCAAAGAAATGCTAAAGAGCAGAAAGAGACATATATGTGCCAAAATGTTTGTGGCAGCTCTTTTTGTTGTAGCTAGAAACTGGAAGATGAATGGATGTCCATCAGTTGGAGAATGGTTGGGTAAATTGTGGTATATGAAGGTTATGGAATATTATTGCTCGGTAAGAAATGACCAGCAGGAGGAATACAGAGAGGCCTGGAGAGATTTAAATCAACTGATGCTGAGTGAAATGAGCAGAACCAGAAGATCACTGTACACTTCAACAACAATACTGTATGAGGATGTATTCTGATGGAAGTGGAAATCTTCAACATAAAGAAGATCCAACTCACTTCCAGTTGATCAACGATGGACAGAGGTAGCTGCACCCAGAGAAGAAACACTGGGAGGGGAATGAAAATTGTTAGCACTAATGTCTGTCTGCCCAGGTTGCATGTACCTTCGGATTCTAATGTTTATTGTGCAACAAGAAAATGATATTCACACACATGTGTTGTACCTAGACTATGTTGTAACACATGTAAAATGTATGGTATTGCCTGTCGTCGGGGGGAGGGAATAGAGGGAGGGGGGGTAATTTGGAAAAATGAATACAAGGGATAATATAAAATATATATATATATATATATATATATATATATATATATATATATATAAAATAAAATAAAATAAAAAAAAATATTTTCCCTGTTGACTTATCTGCTTAAATTTAAGGTCTTTTGAGTTTTCTTCTTCCAGTGGTCTTTGGTAATTTCTCTCCTCTCTGTATTCCCACCCCCAATTTTCTTATTGTTTACTTTTTGACTTCCTCCCCTCCCATGGTTTATTTCCTTGGGGGTTAGGTCCTAGTTTCAGCCTCCTCTTATGTTGGGCAATTCATGGTTCACTGGGTCAGCTTTGTCTCCCTTTCCTTTGGGTGGACAGAATTAGCCTCCGCTGGATGGCGGGCTGTTTCCCGAGGGGTAATAGAATACTGTATAGCCACTTCTCCTTCCCCAACCCCTCCACTCTCCCCCGCACTCCCACTGCTCAATCCAGGTGTCCGATGTTGCTCTGTTCCTCAGCTCTCTGGCTCAGTACCAATAGGCCAGAACATTGCTAAGGGGGTGCTCCTGGGTTGGTTTCTGTAGTGTGAGTTTCTAAAGCTCTTTGAAGAGGTATGTTTGGGCCCTATTTCAAAATTAGTCATTTATCTTGCCCCTTTTCCTTTGTTCCTGATTTCCTGCAGAGATCTTTTGCAGCACAAACCACTGAAAGTTGTGCTGACAATCAATATGCCAACTTGGCTCTAGTATGGTCTATCATGGTGCAAGCAAGCTTTTACCCTTGCAACAGTATCTAAACGAGCTTTCGTGACACTGCATAACACAGGAAAGAGAGAAGGGGAAATAGGAATGTTAGGTTTTTGGGTCAGCTAGTAATAGTATGGAGGAATGGGGATGGAACAGGGTAGGGGGTGTTAGTTGACTTTTTTTTAAACCTTCTCTTAGATTCAGAGTCCTAGATTAGTGCTGTCAAATTCAAATAGAAGAGCTTAAGTCCCCCATACTGACTTAAAAACAAAACAAAACAAAACAAGTAAACAGTATTTATGTTGTATTTCATTTTTAGTTTGTCAAACATTTCCAAATAACTTTTTTATGTTTCAAGCATTACTGGGTAGTTTTGTGGGCTCTTTCAGCAGCTAGTTCCCCCCCCCCCCCAGGCTGGAGTTAAGTGACTTGCCCAGGGTCACACAGCTAGGAAGTGTTAAGCGTCTGAGACCAGATTTGAACTCTGGTCCTCCTGAATTCAATGCTGGTGCTCTATCCACTGCGCCACCTAGCTGCCCCCTTTCAGCAGTTGTTTCACAACTCTATCCTAGACCACGGAGACAGATGAAGATACTTTATTTTTAGCACATAATTCCTGTTTTGGAGAGGTCTGAAAGGTTGATGGATCAGAGAATACATCTGTCCTCCATCTTTTTGGTCACTGTATTAGTTACACTGTATTAGTTAGCCAAAATTTATATATCTAATATCAGACTTTTATCCAAAGAGTTCAAGATTTAAGAACCCAGCTAACAACATAAAAATCAAAGAGGAAAAGGAAGAAATAGAGGGAAAAAATGGATGAAAGGGAGGGAAAGAAATTTCAGGAAAAATGGAGGACCAGCTATTGTATCAAAAGGTTATTATCCAAAGGTTGAAACATATGAAAAGATTAGTGCTTTAGAAAGGTGTCTAGTGACAATCAAAACCTTAGTTCTTAGTCTTTTTCATATAAAAACATCACATATAGGATATGTGATAGGAACAATAGGAGCAGATTTGAAATTGCAAGGTACTGATCAAACTTATGCCTCAGTGACAATTAAATCTGAAGATCACTTCAAGAACATCACCTGTTTTACAAGAACATTGGAACTTCATCATTTGGATGGGTGCACAGAGCAGATTACATCGAAACTGACAAAACTTTATCTATATATATCTACATTATGGAATACAGCTTAAAAGATACAACCTTCTCTATCTTTGTAGAGGTAGGAAAATAAGCATATGGATGACATATATTCTGTGAAACATGGTTGATGTATTGGTTGGTTTGAATGAACTTTTTTCCGCCTCTTTTTTTCCCCCTTTGTCACTAAGGATAACTTGCTTTAGATAAAGGAGGTGGGGAGAGACATCATTGGATATGAAGATGTAAAAATAAAATAAAAAATAAAATTAAAATAGAAAATAAAATGTTCCATAGTGATTCTTTATGACAACCTTTCTATAGTATCGGTTTTTATAGAAAAAAGGTCCAGAAACTTGTTGCTCTAAATATTGGCATGAAGCATCCTCGGAGAATGTTTTACCATGTGTCATCACTAGGTATTCCTTTTTTTACTAAAGAGGTTGGAAGAGGATATATTATGAATACAATAAGTTGCAACACACAGTATATTGATTTAATCCAAATTTCTCTTCATCCCCAGCCCCCATAGTTCATTATATTGTAGATGGATTCTTTAGAGATCTCACCATTATCTAAAAACTTAGGGGAAAAAAATTAGAGTCCTATATGATCTTGCATGAAATACATTCTTTATAAAAGAGTTATAGGAGAGTCCTAGAGTAGGAAGTGCTACAAATTTCAGCTGACAACATTTATTTAAGTGGATTACTGGTGTTATCCTCAAAATATATACTCATAATACTAGTGTCAGTAAGTAGGAAAGATTTGTATGTTTTGCATATATAGCTTCTGCTTTTTTAAAAAAGATGCAAATACAGATAACTTTTTGAAATTGTTTTGAACAAATGTTTTCTTGCTGTAGCCTTTGCCTCTAAGGTTACCTTTCATCCACTCTGTATCCTGTATTTATGTACTATTTAAATATGTGTTATAAACTGGTTTAAGGCAAGAATTGTTTTTGCTTTTATTTATCTCCCCAGTGCTTAGCCCAGTAGCTAACATATAGTAGTGCTTCACAAATTCATGTTAATTGATTGAATAAATTCAATAAAATGTGCTATGAGAAGACTAGAAGTGAGGTTAGAAGTCCAATTGCAATAATTAAGAATTGGTTCCATTTAACACAAAAATATAAAATCTTTCTTACCCAAGTTCAAAAAAATGTATATATTTTTTCAAAAAGTAAAAAAAATTGCATAACACATCTTTCTGTTTCCGTGGACTTTTCAGTAAATAATCCCTAAATATTTTACATACATCAGTTAAAATTAGTTAGTAGGCTCAAACCTAGGAAACAGTGAATTCCAGACTGAACCTATGGTGTTTCCAAATGACAACTTGTTTCATCTAGATAATTTGCCCAAAAGATCTAAAAAGATATTATTCATTTCACAGTGATCACATATATAACTAGCATGATTCTTACATAGATAAGTAAAAAGAGGAATAGATTACACAAAGCTAATCCATGACACAGACATAAAAACTCACAGTCTGATTTTTAGTCCCAATTTAGTCTAAAGCAAAAAAAAAAAAAAAAAAATGCTATTTATATGGTCATAAACGAGAGCTAGAAGAAACCTTCTAGGACCTCTAGTTTAATCTTCTCATTTTATAAATAAGAAAACCAAGGCCCAGAAAGTTTAATAACTTGTCCAACAGAGCCAGGATTATAAGCTAGATTCTCTGATAACAAATCTGTCTTCTAAATATATGTTCTATTGTTGTATGACTCTGAAAGTTTGGATCTTTTTAGAGTCTCTTATAGAAAGATAAGGGAGACCAGTTATTTGGTCAGAATTAGATGACAGAGTCTTATAACATACAAGTTACCACAAACAAGTATAATTTCATTCAAATGAATGAGATACTCTAAATCTTATCACAAAGATATCTAAATGAAGTCGCTCTTCCATGAGGATCACAATAGTTCTTAAAGTTCTGTTTTCAAAGGTTTAGGGGAAATTTTACTATAGTCTTTCTTTTTCTTCACTTTGTAGGACAAGGTTTTGGAATATTCAGTCAACAAAATCTTCCAGTAACAGGAAATGTCATCCATCTTCAAGTGGTTGATGATAAATTGTCGCCCCCTGTAGGAAAAAGTGATAGCAATGACAAGTCAATCATTAATGAAAATTGTGAATACTAATATATCTAGATACATATATTTGTAAAGAGATTTTTTAAAAAATGTTTTCTAAAAATCTGTCATTTTTTAAAAAAAGAAATAGAACACTCTTCATTCTTCTTTCAAAACCACAACCTACATCCCTTGAATGGAGGTAAATCCTTTCATGACATGCCCATAACAATATTAAGACATCTTTATCTAGAGTAGGGATTTTTAACCAGTTATATGGACAGATTTCAGGGGGTCATAAACTTGTGTGTAAAAAAAAAAAATTAAAATTATTTCTTCATTTTCACTAACCTTTAACTGAAACTTAGCTTTTCCTTCAATTATAAATGTAGGCAACAAACCTTATTTTATAGGCTCCACCATTTTGTCAAAGGGTACTTGACACACATACAAAAGATTAACTATCCTTACTATAAAGCATACAGGAAATAATAAATTAGTAAGCAAAGCAAATTAAGAAGGAGCTATTAAGCACTTTACTATGTGTTCCCAGCAATGCTAAGTGTTGGGAATACAAATACAAGGAAAAAGAAAGATGATCCCTGCCTTTAAGAAGTATACATTCTGATTTGGAAATATGCTCAAAAAGTTATCAAACTGTGCATACCCTTTGATCCAGTAGCGTTACTACTGGGTTTGTATCGAAAGAGATCTTAGGAAGGGAAAGGGACCTGTATGTGCAAGAATGTTTGTGGCAGCCTTCTTTGTAATGGCCAGAAACTGGAAACTACGTGGATGCCCATCAATTGGAGAATGGCTGAATAAATTGTGGTATATGACTGTTATGGAATATTATTGTTCTGTAAGAAATGACCAACAGGATGATTTCAGAAAGACCTGGAGAGACTTACATGAACTGATGCTGAGTGAAATGAGCAGGACCACAAGATCATCATATACTTTAACAATAATACTATATGATGATCAATTTTGATGAATGTGGCCATTTTCAACAATGAAATGAACCAAATCAGTTCCAATAGAGCAGTAATGAACTGAACCAGTTACACCCAGCAAAAGAACTCTGGGAGATGACTATGAACCACTACATAGAATTTCCAATAACCCTATTTTTGTTTGCCTGCATTTTTGATTTCCTTCACAGGCTATTTCAAAAGCCGATTCTTTTTGTACAACAAAATAACTGTTTGGACATGTGTACATATATTGCATTTAATTTATACTTTAAGATATGTAACATGTATTAGTCAACCTGCCATCTAAGGGAGGGGGGTAGGGGGAAGGAGGGGAAAAACTGGAACAAAAGGCTTGGCAATTGTCAGTGATATAAAATTACCCATGCATATATCTTGTAAATTAAAAGCTATAATAAAAAATAAAAGAAAAAAAAGAAGCATACATTCTAATCAGGGAAGATGACAAACATAAGGGAATTGAAAAAATAGGAGGAGGGTAGGAAATAGAAAGAAAATTGGAAATAAAACTTACCTCTCAGCAATCTCATGGGCTAGATCATCATTTTCTTTCACAAACTGTAGGAGTTCCCTAAAATAAAAAGAACATAAAATTATTCTAATGGAAGACATGGATATCACAGATAAATAAAGGTCACAGCACAAATAGGACCCAAAAACTTATGAGATCAGGAACTCTCCTTAAAGCGGGAATAAAAATTTATGAAAGACCATGAACAAATTAAAAGCCATGAATTTCTCCTAATAAAAATATAAAATATTCTATTTACCTGTGCTGAATTTAAAAACTATGACATTTCAAAGTTCACTACTCAATACAACAATTAAACTACAATGTAATTTTCTGTTGTAAGGCAGAGAAAAGAAAAAGCAAAGTGGGCTAAAGCTGAGAGGTTGAAAAGAAAAGATCGGAAACTGAAGGGAGACATAAGAGGAAAAACAAGGAAGGCTAACTAAAAGGGCGGGTGGATAATGAAGTAAATTCATTTATACCTTTCAGTTGGGCTAGTATCATAATATTTACCTTAATATCTGAAATTCTTATTGATTAACCTCAGACCACTTAGAATCTTCCTTTACACACCAGGGAATCACTAGTCTTTTTAATTTTTCACAACTTAACTTTTGCAAAACTTTTTTTTTTCATGTAATTCAGAAGGTACTATATATATATATATGAAGGAATAATTTAGAAGTTTTTAGAAATTTACTTTAAGCCTTTTGCAGCTACATCTTAAAGTCTTTTTGATTATTTAAGATATATCAGATTAGTGCATGTTTACTCTCAAGAAATTAGGATTGGCCTATTTCACAGCTCAAATGAATCTCTATTAGGCTAAAACATGCTTCTCTTGTATACAAGTTCCTTGAAAATAAAGAGTGTTTCTTATTTACCTCTGAATCTTCTTTAGTGTCTAATACAGTACACTTAACAGACTTAGTAGATATCTAGTGACTGATGAATAAAAACAAATCAGCCAGCATTCTTTCTGTGGTCTCTATCTTTTTTTCTAAACCAAATCTAGTTTGGGGTTCAATTAATGTGGAAGAGAAATATTTTATACACACATGCACACACAATATGTATGTGTACATATATCTATGTTTTTGTGTGTGAATCTCAAATTTTGGCTCAAAAGAGCTAAAATTAAAACTTCCATGAAATTTAAAAAAAAAAAAAAAAGCCTTCCAAAAATAAAAGGGAGAGATAAAATCATTAACAGTAAATTAACATAATAGTAGCTCCTTACCTGACATTGGATAGATCTGTATTGACTGGGATATAATGAACCCATGGCTTTAGCTGTTCATAGAAGAATTCTTGCCATTCTTCACCTACATGGAAGACTAGCGAGCCACACAGAAAAAGGTGTTTGAACCGGAAACTTGCAGCTACACCCCGAAAATTAAAAAGATATCTGAAAAAGAGAAAAGTACTAAGTATTTCTGGCCACAAATGGCAACTTTTAAAAATCATTTGTCTGCTTCTTCTTTTCTCCCACTGATGATATCTTCTATTTTTCTTCTCCTCTTTCTAAAATCTGCTACAGTCTCCCTTATTTCCTTTAAGTAGTTTTCAATAGCCATAAACATTTTTCTGTTTCCTTATATGATCAGGTCCCAATTTTAAAAATGGACTGATGAAGAAATTAAAGCCATTTCTAGTCATATAAAAAAAATCTCTGAATCACTTTTTGATTAGAGAAATGTAAATTAAGACAATTCTGAGATACTACTATATGCTTCTCAGACTGGTTAAAATGACAGGAAAAGATAATGATGAATTATCTTACCAGGAAAAACTGGGGCACTAATGGTGAATGGATCTAACCATTTTGGAGAGCAATTTGGAACTGTGCTCAAAGGGCTATCAAATTGTGCATACCCTTTGATTCAATAGTGTCTCTACTGGGCCTGTATCACAAAGAGATATTAAAAGAGGAAAAGGGACCCACATATGCAGAAATATTTGTAGCAGTTCTTTTTTGTAGTGACAAGGAACTGGAAACTCAGTTGGAGAATGGCTGAATAAATTATGGTATATGAATGTTATTGTTCTATAAGAAACAATCAGCAGGGTAATTTCAGAGAGGCCTGGAGAGATTTGCATGAACTGATGTTAAGTGAAGTGAGTAGAACCAAGAGAACATTGTATATAGCAACAAGAAGATTGTTTGATGATCAACTCTGATGGACTTGGGTTTTTCAACAGTAAGGCAAATCAGGCCAATTTCAACAGACTTGTGAAGGAGAGAGCCATCTACATACAGAAAGAGGACTATGGAGACAGAATCTGGATTACAACATGGTATTTTCAACTTTTTTGTTGTTGTTTGCTTAATTTTTTTTTCTAATTTTTTTCCTTTTTTATTCTAATTTTTCTTGTGCAGAATGATAATGTGGAAATATGTATAGAAGAATTGTACATGTTTAACCTATACTGGATTACTTGTTATCTAGGGGAGGAGCTGGGGGGAAAACTTGGAATACAAGGTTTTCCAAGAGTGAATGTGTTTTCAAAATAAAAACTATTATTAAAATTTTTTTTAAAAAGGAAAAAAAAATTGTCTAAGCAAATGTTTGCTTGACTTGTAATCCAAAGGAGTTTTTGCATAGTTATCAGTAAAGATCTCCATCGACTTTATTCTATCCTGAATATGATGATTTTGTTCTTAAATTCCAATTAGGTATTGAGTATTACCAATACTCACCAAAAATTAATGCTTAAATTGATATGGGGAAAAGAGAAATAAATATTTAACTCAAGTCTTACTTGTATTTGCAGTGATCCACAAGTGCAACTTCCTTAGCAGGTGGTTTTCCAAGAGTATCCTTTAAATTAGAAGAAAGTTTTTCAAAATTAATTTCATGTAATTCATTTTTTAATAATTTCTGCTGGAAGGCTTTGGAATGGCAGTTCAAGAGTACCTGACCTACACTTTTTCAATTTTTTGACTCACAAAGACTACTGTAAAATCATAGCACAGGGAGTTATAATTTAAATACATCAAAAAATGAATAGAAAATGGATGAAATTATATAGCAGTAGAAATAATCCACTAAAGGGAATAATGTATACTTAATTACTTGATTTATTTAATTACAAAATTAATTTCATAAAGGTGATGCTCTGTCCAGAGTCTAGTGTAGAGAGTTAAAAGTAAAATATTTCCAATGATTGTTAACACAAGACTGTTGAGGGAAAGAGAGTGCCCTGATTCTGGTTAACTGGTATCAGTTCTTTAGATGAAATATCTCTAAAATGGAGGCTAATTCATTATTTATCTAGTTATCCTAACTTAATGGAAATAATCCTTATTCTTAATTTTTTTAAAAAAACAGATTGTATTCATATACAGTACTTTAAGGTTTACAAAGCTTTTTCTTCATGACAACTCTTTGAAAAGTAGAAAGTGAGGTAGGGAGGTAAGGCAGGTATTAGTACCATTTTACAAAAGAAACATTGCAGAGAAATTACTTATTCATGCTAGATAAGGGACAGGGAGATAATCAAAACCAAGTCTTTCTGACTAGATTATCTATTTTTAACCTCAGGTCCACAAACAGATTTCAGGGTTGTTTGAGTTTGGATGGGGGAGGGGGGAAGAACCTGTAACTCAATATAATGTTTCCTTTGTAATTCTATGTATTTTATGCATTTAAAAACACAAATCTGAGGAGTCTGGCTGCACTTAACTGCTAAAGAAGATAATGACTCAAAAAAAAAAAAAAAAAAAGTGAGACTTACAGACTAGAGCCAGTGCTCTTTCTATTAAATGAACTGCCTTAAAAACATCTAACTCCCTTTAATTAAGAAACAACCATATCAATCTTTATAATTTGGTATCTGGAGTGGATTTATTCATCCAGAGAAAGGGACTTGCATGGATTACTGGTATTGATTCTCTTACCATATATTTCTTCCATTACAAATGAGTAATTCTGTTTTACTTAACAATTTTAAGAATCTGATTATACCTAAAAGTCTGATTACCTCTCAGTGTGTGAACCTCAAAACTAAATCATGAAATTTATAGATCCTTGAAGTAAAAAGAGTTCATCAAAGAGCTTATTATCAAAAATTATGCTAGTCAGTCAGACCCTGGAAAATTTAACTCTTTCAACTTTAGTTTCCTCATCTGTCAAATGAGGATCCTCCACCCTTCATTCCTTCCACCCTCTCTCCCCCTCTCTCTGTCTCTTTCTCTCCTTTTTTTTCCCTCTTCTCCTCCTTTCAAACTTAATATATTTTACTGGTACCTTACATTTTTACATCAAAATTATTTCTGAAAAAGAAAAAACAAAAATCAATCTTTTCAGCTCCTCCAAACTGAACCAATTCTTGTTAAGAAGGAAAAAAATTAAGTAACAACCACTTGATAAAGGGATTGTCTTTGATGATATATACATTCTTTCCTCAGTTACCTTCCTCTTTGCCATGAGGAGAAACATGTTTCTTCATTTATTCTCCAGGACTATCACTAGCTACTCATTTTCCAAAGTCTAGCTTCCTTTCAGATATTCTTTTATTTAAATCGTTGTAGTCATCAAGCACATTTTAAAAATTCTTTTTTCTCAATTCATTTAAAATTTCCTATGTTTCTCTGAATTCTTTATATTCATAATTTATGATATAATAATACTTTATTATATTCACATAATTTAGTTTTTCTTTAGTCAGTCTCCAATTTCTGTTTCTTTGTTATCAGAAATTGAGCTTCTATGGATATTTTGAAATATATTGGAGCTTTGTTTCTGTCTTTGACTTCTTTGGGATATATGCCCAATAGCAAAATCTCAGAGTTAAAGAATTTGGATTTTAGAATAAATTTAGCATAATACCAAGTTGATATCTGTAAAGTTTCAACCAATTTCCAGCCCAATAAACAGTGTGTTAGTGTACCAATATCCCCATAGAACTGATTGTTCCTGATTTTTGCCATCTTTGCTAATCTAAAGGGTCTGGCACCATAGAATCATAGATTTAAAGATGGAAAGGACCTCAGAAATCATTTGATCCAACCACATTTTACAGATGAGGAAACAAAGTCTAAGGGAGGTTTGTAACCTCCAGATTATTTTATTTGTATTAATTATGAATAATGATTTGGAACGTGTTTTCAAAAGGTCATTTTAAGTTTCTAATTATTCTGAAAAGCTATTTCATTGTACTGGGGAATAGCTTTTAAGGTCTTATATGTTTGTGTTAATTCTATACCTATGCTGACTGGATATTAGAGATTTGTCAGCTATATCTGATGCAAATATTTTTGCCACTCTCAAGTTCCCTTTTTATTTTTTCTATTAGTTTTATTTATGCAAAAGTTTTTTAATTTCATGTACTTAAAACTGCCTACTTTGGTTAAGAATTTTAGGGGGAGAAAGATACCTTCTCTCTCATTCTCTTTTATTTTTTAATAATGTGACTTTTTATATTCACATTAGATTAGAGTGGAAGTTTGGCATACTGGATAGAATGGTGACCCTGCAGTCAATGGATTTGAGTTCAAGTCCTATCTCCCCAGCTGAATGACCCCGGATAATTTATTTAACTCTTTCAACTTTAGTTTCCTCATCTGTCAAATGAGCATCATAACAGCACCTATTTCACAGATTACTGTGAAGATCAAATGAGATAATATAGGTGCTTTGTAAGCCTTAAAAGAGCCCTGTACATTAGCACTTCAATTACTCAGATTGTATATCCACTGAAAGCTTATTGTGATAACATCATATTATATGCTGATCAAATCTAAGTTCTGCCAAACTACCCTACCCCCTCCGCATCTTTCTAACAGAGAGAAGGGAACTTCTCTCTGATTTATGTCCCCAGCTTTATCAGATACTGAGCTATTGTTTTCAAATAATTCTGTTTCTTGCTTATATAATTTGTACCACTAATCTACTTTTTTTAACCAGTACTAAACAATTTTGATAAAGCAGGCCTTTATAATACAAATTGAACTCTAGTAATATGATGTTCCCTTATATTTAAATTTTTTCTCATTATTTCCCTTTAGAGTCTAAATTTTTTATTCCTCCAAATGAGAGTGACATGTAAAAAGAAAAAAATTTAACTATAGTTAAACTATTTAAACTATACATACATATAAAACTATAGTTACCTTGTTGGTGATTTGCATATTTTATCATTGATTATCTAGAATCTTGAATGGTCACTGCATTGATCAGATTTCCTAATTCTTTCAAAATTATTGTTCTTCTTCATAATGGTTTTGTTATTGCACTCTCCTGTTATTGTGCTCACTCCACTCATGACACTGATTCATATAAGTTTTTTCAAGTTTCAAAAGATTAAATTTACCTGTAATATTCTGGCCAGTATCCCTCCAAGGAATTAGAATTAGGTCTGGCAGGTGGTATCAACATCATTTTGACAAATGAAGGCATATAAAGGACACATACTTTCTTTCCATAATAAAAACTACCAGGAATAATGCCGATTTAGCATGCTGTGTTAACTAAAAAGTGGTCTCTTTATTGGCAATTACTAACATATTAAATGGTCTCCCTCTTCAGCCCACCACCTAAAGAAAACCTAGCTTGGAATTCTATGCATTAAACATCTATTGCACTAAATCTGTCAATAATTACTTTTTCAGATTTCCAGGCCTGATTTTTAGTGTACTCTGCATCAACGAGTCCTGGATTTTCCCGAGATAGAAGAATTAAGGGATCTCGCTCTGGACTTGTCCTATAAAAGAAACAGATCATGTAAAGTCCTTTGAAGTTTTCCATAATGACTACTAGAAAGTAATAAAAAATAACATGACATTTATATAAATGAAAATGATAGCACCTATTTCACAAGGTTATTGTGAGCATCAAATAATATATATAAAGTGCTTTGCAAACCTTACAGAGCTATATATATTAGCTATTAGTATTAATAAGATAATTACTCATTATTTTATTTGAGCCTCATACAACCCTTCAAGAGAGGTCCTATAAGCAGGGTTATCCCCATTTTACAAATGAAGAAACTTTTCTTTCCTAAAAAAACATTAAAAGCAAAATCTAAATAGCTTTTTATTTGTGATCTTTGATGTTTTCCAAAGGGTTTTTTTTTAAAAGCTTACTATTCCTATGGTATTAGTTGTTAAATTCAAGTACTAAACAAGCTTCCTTCTCCTTCTCTCCATGTCCTGAACATGAGGAGAGAAGTGACATTATCAATGAACTTCCAAAAAAGTCATATAGTTGCTTCATCTATGCAGATATGAAATTCTTATTTGCTAGAATCAATCAATAAGTGCTTATGAAATCCCAACTGCTATCAGGCAATATGCTGGGCATGGGGGATATAGACAAAGAGTGAAACATTCATTTCTCAAATTAGTTTTTCAGTATGTCTCATCTAAAAAATAATGATGTTATATTGGATTATCTCTTAGGTTTCCTTCAACTCTGACATTTTATGGGTCTCAAATGAAAATCTGTATAGTATCTCTGCTACTGACTGAATCTTAGAGTAGGAAATACCCACTATATTCATAACTGAAAAGGAAAATCAAACCTATGAGAACTCTGTCAAGTGCTTGTCCAAATTCAGCTTGAAGATCTTTAGTCATAAAAACTCCATATTTTCCAAGGCAACCCATTACTTTTGAATGGCTCTAATTATAATTACGTTTTTCCTTATATAGAGCTGAAGTCTGCATCTCTGCAACACTCACCCACTAGTCCTCATTCTGCCATAAGGGGCAAAAAGATAAAATTGAATCTACTAGATGAAATACACTTAATTCCTTCAACCAGAGCTCATGAAGCTTGATCTCCAAAATGCCCTAACCAACCTGATTGCCTTCGTCTGGATATGCTCCAGTGTTATCAATGTCTTTACTACAATGTGGCACCCAAAATGAAACACAATAAACCAGGGGGTTTGTCAAGGGCAGTGGTCCTCAAACTTTTTAAATAGGGTTCCAGTTCACTGTCCCTTAGACTGTTGGAGGGCCGGACTATAGTAAAAACAAAAGCTTGCACTGTCTCCGCCCCTCAGCCCATTTGCTATAACCCGCCGGGCTGCATAAACATCCTCAGCGGGCCACATCTGGTCCGCGAGCCGTAGTTTGAAAACCCCTGATCCAAGGCATACTGCAATGGAACTTTCTCCTCATTCATTTTAACTTTGTGCCTCCTTTCATCTGGTCTAAAAATCCATTAAGTTTCTTTGGTTGGTGGATCTTTTGTTGACATGACAAGTCATCAAATTCAAAAAGGCCATATCTCTTTCACTTGAACCTTTACCTAAACATAGCTTCTCTCTACTTGTATTTGAAAAATTGATTCTGTTATTCAAGTGTAAAATTTTAAATTTATCCTTATATTTCATTTTATTGTACTCAGCCTGGATAGCTAGATGGTATAGAGGATATAGCTTTAGGCCTGGAGTAAACAAGATCTGAGTCAAATTTATCCTCAGATACTCACTAGCTATGTAACCCTGGGCAAGTCAATTCACCTTCTTTGCCTCAATTTCCTTACCTGTAAAATGAGCTAGAGAAGGAAATGGCAAGCCACTCTGATATCTTTGTCAGAAAATCCCAAAATAAGGTCATGAAGAGTCAGACATGATTAAAACAATCAAACATTCAGCCTATCTTCTAGTTCATCCAGGTTTTTTTGGATCCAGACTGTCATCCCATGTTCATTAACTTTTGTGGCTTTGTGTCCATCACAAATTTGATGTTTGCCTTCTATGACTCTCTCCAAATCCTTGATTAAAAACTGTTGAATGACATAGGAGCAAGGAGGGATTCACTCTGAGAAAGAACTCTCCCCCATGATGACACTCACACAATAATGATTACTCTTTGGGTGTGATCATTCTATTAGCTTCAAGCCTACCTTATTATTACGTAGTCTGTATTTCTCAACTTGTACACATACTTGTACAAGATAGCATGAAAAAACTTTGTGAAATACTTAATAAAGTCCAAGTATACTATATCTATGGCAAAGGTTTTCAAAATGAGTTCCATAATCTGACCCCAAATATATACATATATATGTATACACACCAGTTGGAGTCAGAGCAACTGGCTGTATCTTACCCTCCTCACAATAGCTAATTATAAGACTTATCTCCAGCACAATAACCTCTTACTTTTATCTATCAATACTACCTGACTGTCTCCCCTTTATGCTGTGCAAGTTCTCAACCTGCCCCCTTCTGTGTCTGTGCTATCCTAGTATCCATAGCATTTTTGCAGATATCACTGGGAAAAATCCCCCTTTGCCCAAACCCCACCATCCCTCTTAAAAGGCAGACTCTGCAAAATATTGCAATAATTAATGGATTCTATCCTCATCTTTCTTGTTTTTTTTTTTTTTTTTTTTTTTTTTAATATCATTGTGAGTGGGACAGAATGGGTCTCAGGATAAGCAGGAATAAGTAAGTTGTGATCTGCATCACATACTCATAATATTATCTCCATCCCTAATTTGCACCTCTTCCAAACTTCTTTATTATTATTCATAGCATCACCAGGCTTCCAGTAACTCAGGTTTACAATCTCAATGTCTTCTGGGAATCCTCACTTTCTCCCATACTACTTATCTAATCAATTACCCAATCTCATTATCTCTAGCTCTTCAAAATTCCTGTTAATCTTCTCACATAGTCACCACCCAAGTTTAGGCCCAGATAGCCCCTAGCCTAGATTAATGTATTATAACAGTCTATTAACTGAAGTCCTTTTCCTCAAGTCTCTCCCTTCATCAATCCATTCTCCACAAAGCTCAATGATTTTCCTAAAGCAGAGATTTGATGATGTTACCAATGCTCTTAACAAATTCCAATGGCTTTCTGGTAACTATGACTATATTTTTCATCTTTATCTCAACTTTCTAATTTGTTGTAAATGAGAACTGTCTATTTTATGTATAAGACCATCTATCACATAATCATATGCCCTTTTCTTCCCTGCTTTAAAACCAATGAAGATGTAAAAGACCAAACCTGTATATGCAAACCCTGTAGAAGAAAACTGATAGGGATCAGCTTCAAATTAATTTTCACAAAAATGCCAAAGTGGTCAGGAGCTAAAATGACAGGTCAGGTCACCTTTTTAAATTTTAGTTTCCTCTGCTTTAAATGATGGAGTAGGACTAGATATTTTCTAGATTTTCTGCCAGTTCTAACATTCCAGTTTCTTTTTTAATTTGTTTATTTTTCACTGGGTTTGAATTTACCTTGGATTTATAATGTCTATGAGTATTCTTTATTTCTTCCTTGAAGCTGTATTACTTCATGACATTACTTAAGAAACTTTCATAGATGTCAACAGGCATACTCACCTAGATCCTCTAAAGTATCCTCTTGATACTTTCTTTTCCCATGGCCACTTCTCTGCAGACCTAAAATACAGACATATTGGTCAGATACAGCTATGTCACTCCTCTGACAAAAACTCTTCAATGCCACTATTGAGTAATATGAGAATCTCTTACTCCATCGTTCAAAGTCCTCCATAATCTAGGACCATCCTATCTCTCCAGCTTTATGTTCTTTGCTATAATTAAAGCTAAACTATTTGTCTTCCCCACCATACACACCCTGTACATTTCCATTTATAGGCCTTATCTAACACTGTTTCCTGCTCTGAGAATTCTCTATTTCTCTTTACTGGAGAATAAAAACTTTTAGTGATTACACATCTCTAAATATAAAGCAGTTAAGAAATGATGAAAAGAATGATTTTCAAAAAATCTGACAAAATTTATAGGAACTGAGACAAAGTGAAGTGAGCAGTGGCAGGGGAACATCATATGCAATAACAGCAATATTTTAACAATGATCAACTGTAAAAGATTTAGCTAATCTGATCAAGACAATGATTCAAGATAATTCCAAAAGATCCATGATGAAAATGCTATCTACCTCCCAAAAGAGAACTGAGGAACTGAGTGCATACTGAAGCTTGTTTTTTAAACTTTATTTTTCTTGGGGGGTTTTGTGTCTTCTCTTTTGCAATATGAATAATATGGACACATGATTTACATGACCTCATGTGTCTAATCAAAATTATATTGCTTGCCTTTTCAATGGGTGAGGGATAGAAAGAAGAATTTGATACTCAAAAATTTTTAAATGAATGTTAATTTTTATATGTAAATAGGAACTATTTAATAAAATAAAATTTAAAATGCATTTTAAATATACAAAGCAGTTGATGAGAAAAGATACTTTGACAAAATGAGATTCTTTATGCAAGTTTTTAGTAACATTGCAAATAATAAAAATTAACACAAATAATGTCTTAAAAGGCATGAAGAGCTCATGTAAGGGATCATATGCTTCTGGAAGAGATAGTCAACACTATCAAACACTTGAGTTAAGTTAAGGAAGATGAAGAATAAAAAAGATCATTGGATATGGTATTAACAGGAGGTCACTGATGATTTCAGAGTAGTTTCAATAGACAAAAATTAGACAATAGACAGAAATAGACAATAAAATCAGAATTCTGTTTTCAAGAGAGAGAAGGAGAAAAAAATCTCAAGGATTTAAATGAATACAGTGAATATAGATAACTTTTTCATAAAGTTTCATAGCAAAGGGAAGAAAAATCTGACAGTAACTGGAAGGGATAAAAAATGCAAGAGAAGGTTCTTTTAGATTTGTTCATTTGTTTTTTTGGAACTGAAAAGACTTGAACAAGAAGTAGGAGGCAGGGCTTTTGTCTTATTTATTATATCTCGTCTAGTACCTTTCATGTGCTTCATACACTTCATTGCTCTGCAAACAACTGATTAAACAATATTTAATGAATTGAAATGAATTAAATACATTGAATTAATCAATTCAGTCCTCAGTTAAATACATTGAATCATTTTTACTTTACTGAGTTTCCGAGGCTGGGGTTAAGTGACTTGCCTAGGGTCACACAGGAAGTGTTAAGTGTCTGAGATCAGATTTGAACTCAGGTCCTCCTGAATTCAAGGCTGGTGCTCTATCCACTGCACCACCTAGCTGCCCCCTCCAAAAAGTGATATTAACCTATTTCTGCTTCATAAAATATGTATAGTTTTTCATCTTAAAAGTGACTTTTCCACCTTTCTCAGAAAAAGCAATAATTTGAGAATATGGCATAAGAACATAGTAAACAATTACTGCACTGTATGAATAAATAAAAGGAATTCACCTGGGGAAGGGTGAAAAGAAATGATACAAGCAAAGAAAGCAGAGCCAAAAGAACAATGTCCACAGTGACTGCAACAATGTAAATAGTCAGCCTAAAGAGGCAACAAAATTCTGATCAAAAACAATTGTCAATGTTACTATTGCACTCTCAAAGTTAAAGGTCATATTATTCCTGGGAATAATTGAAAAACTTTCATGCAATATACTTCATAAGAAGCTTATGGGGAATGTTTGCTGTGTTGAAACAAATCTATTTAGAAGTTAACAAAAGCAGATTAATGAAAATGCTATAAGTTTCATTTTTACCCTAAAGTATGGCCAAACATGCAATACATGCCCATAGGCTAAGTTGGCATTTTAATACAATGGCAAAATGGAGTAGAAACCTGTCAGATTACATGATAACTTCTTTCTAAATTATTCACTTTCATCTTCTTAGCTACAAGTTCTGCAAAGGAAACAAATACAAGAGGGAAAATATACCTCTCTGAAAATCTTACCTTGCAAGATCTTCTCTTAAAAGATCCCATCGCCCAAGACCCGTTGGATAAATTGGCCAAACAGCAGGTCCCCCTTCCCAAAATGTCCATGCAGGATACATGATATCATGGTACTCAGAAGTCTTCAACAGAAACATAAAAATCACTCTAAAACGATCTTGGGATGAAGTGACAAGAAACCAACTATAGTCATTTTCACAAGTTTCCCAACAAGATCTTCATTTTTTCGAGTTTTTCTTTGTTCCAGAAATTTTGTTCCCCGCTTTGTAATGTCTAGAAATAAAATGGCAAAGCTGGCTATGGATGAATTTAAATTACTACTGTTTTCTAAGGAAAAGATGAGCATAATACTACTGGGTTTTCAATTCAAGAAAATACTTCACCAATGTATTCAGTAGACTCTCAGTACAGGAGGGAGCTCAGGGACTATCTGTTTCATTTATGATATTTAGTATCTTCTTTCTCTGAAAACTTGCTTTAAAGTCCTTCACACATATTTATCTTGTCTCCCCAACAACATGTAAGCTCCTTGAGGCCAGGAACTATGTTATATATACTACTTCTATATCCCTTCCCACCTCCAGAGTGCTCAATACATACTTATTAACTAATTAACAAATCAAAACCTATATAAATTAGGATAGAATAAAGTAGGATGTTTTAATAAGGGGCAGCTAGCTGGTGCAATGGCTAGAATGCAAACTCTAGAGTCAGGAAGATTCATATTCTTGAGTTCAAATGTGGCCTCAGACACTTCCTAGCTATGTGACCCTGGGCAAGTCAATTAACCCCATTTCTCTTGGTTTTTCATCTGTAAAATGAGACAGAGAAGGAAATGGCAAATCATTCCAGTGCCTTTGCCAAAAAACTGCTCTAGGGATGATGAAGAGTCAAATGTAATTAAACAACAACAAAAAGGTGGAATGCTATCCCACATCTTTTTCAGGAAGATCTAGGTATCCTCCCATTTTCTAAGCTTACTTTTGATGAACCTCTCAGGAAAGGGCTGAAACTATGAAAAAATGCACTTCAATCAGACAATGGAATACTTAAGGCTAATTAGCTATTCCATATGAGACCCTTATTCTATTAGCATATGTTTGGAAAAATGGTTCTTCTCACAGGTGCTTACTCAATGTTTGGTCTTAAGATAATCATAGGCAAGAATTAGAGGGTGAGGTGAGATAAGCCAGAGTCATTTGGCTGGCAGGACTGGAGGAAAAAGGTGGAGATTTTGTACTCCAGAATCTAGAAGAGATCTTTGGCAAAACTCCTGACAGTTTGCCTGCTTCTCCCCCTAAAGATTAAGGACTTTTACTTATCCTGACTCTGGGGTGATCCTGAGACCTCCAAGGAGCTAAGCCGAACTTAACACCTCTCTTATTGAAGACATTCAACTTGCCCACTTCTCATGTGGAAATGGAAAAAAAAATTATTCTTTACAACTGGCACACACAATCTACTAAATTCCTATCATATACCAAACCTATAGGGATTCAATAATGTGATAATCATATTCATATGGTAAAATCCTCTTTCTACTTCATGTTCTAGAGAAAACAAGTAAACACTGCAAATTGCAGGTGGGTAAATAGATGGAAGAATTAGTTCTGATGCTTTTTGTTATATCATAATAAGAGTAATTTTAAAGCACGTCATATATGTGACCATCAACTTTCAAAAGATGGGTTCCTTTTTCTCACCTTGCTGAAGGAGAAGACCGGAATGGTAGGTTCCATCCACTTAGGAACCTGAGGATAATCCCGTACATTGATCACCATCTCCATGTCAGGAAGGTGGTTAATAACTTCCAAAATGAAGTGTTCCACACCACTACACCTGCCAAGCATAAATATCACAAATTCACAATAGCAACACTTTTTCCAAGGCAAAGGTGGTGAACCTATTAGCCTCTCGAGGAAAAACAAAATCATGTTTATATTATTCAGCTTCTGGGAAACAGAAGGTTAATGGTTCAGGAAGCAGGATCTATTCCACTTATATAATTATGCATGTTATCTATTTGGGCATAAACTGTTCAAGTTGCTGAATAATTGTTCACCAACTGGTTCCTTTATTACAAGTTTTCCTGGACAAATACTGATCCTTTGCCCCCACTTTGGCACTTCTCCCCATTTGGTTTTCTTGCATTTTCAGGGAGTCTTCAGTAAGTACAATTCCTATATGCACAAGTAGTAGGGGTAAGGCAAGAAAGACTAGATTCTAGTCCTGTTCTTCGACCATCTCACTCTTATCATCTTCATCAAATCACCTAACTTCTCTGGGACTCAATTTTTCTTTACCTGTAAAATAAAGGGACTGGATTTGATTATCTCTATGGTTCCTTCTAGCTCAAACTATATTCCAATTCTGACCCTTATTAGCCATGTGATCCTGAGCAAGTCAATTAACCATTCTGAACCCCATTAACAAAATGGAAAAACCTGTACTCTGTGATATACAAGGTCGTGAGGGAAGTACCCTGTATACCTTAATGCGTCAATGAAATGGGAATTATTGTTACTACAATTAGATTTGAAATCTAAGTTGTTACTGTTCTACCTTATCCAAAGATCTGGCTTTTAGCTGAATTATAATTCCACTATTTTGACCTCAAAATTATGAAAGTCTCAAAGTATTTATTCTTCAATCCCTCACATGAGTTTCAATAACAACTACAGACCATCTGCACACTCAATTTCCATTACATGTAATATGAATACAAAAACAATATTAAAATCAATTTATGAGTCAAAACATTATCATAAATATTATCATAGGTACCATAATTAGATTTCCTTAGAGATTCCTTACTTCCAAAAATGTGGCCATACCAGTCATTCAAAAACTATGAATTTAGCACTTATTATTTATAAAGCAGAAGTAAGGAGTTGAATGGGACTGATTAGATGAAGTAGTTCTCAGTATTAAGTCAGCATTAGTGATCATTGGTCAAGGAGGAAACCCTGTTAGTCTATCCAATGAGAAGGCTCGAGTCTTTTGCTTTTAAATCCTGGACAAGCAGGAAGCTCATCAGGTTCCAAGAGCACATGGCAGGAGCACAGGATGTCTCCCAGGTGTATGTCTGGGCCTAGGTCTGGGCCTCTCCCTGCAGGGATTAAATAAATGTTGTCTTTGTACCTGATGATGTCTCAGATTAGTTAATTGGATTGGGAAGGGGCTCTTGCATCTGACCTGTCCCACACAGAGTCAACAAAAATAGTGAAGATAAAATGCCTGCCCTTGTGAAGACAGATTTAGCATGCATCTCTTTCATCTTCTTCTGTTTGTTCCCCTATTCTCAACCATGCATCCTAGTATTATACCAGGATACAATGTTTGAAAGAAAGGTTACAAAGCTTATTATAGCTACATTACAGAAGCAGGGTCAAAATAGTGTAGAATACACTATTTTTGATTTGAGGACCTTCCAAGGGTCCCTTGTGCTGTTGCCTCTTTGAAATTCAGTTCCTTGAGTATTAGTTTATTTATTTATTTATTTATTTTTGGCAAAATCTCTTGTCCCATTGATAAAATCTCTCTGCTCTTTGAAATCTTTGAAATTATGAATGAATACTTTAGTTCCCATCATGTCCTGGATTATAAAATCTCAATAGTTTATATGATTACAATTTCTGAGACCTAAATAAGTTGTCTTAAGATGAAAATTCACCTTTAGGTCTTTGAGAGGTTAAACCACCTATCTCAAAATCATAGTGATTTTATTTAGAATTTTAAATTTTGATGTTACAGGTTTATTTATATTGTCTTTAATTATATAAGATGCTTTTGCAAATCTTAAAATGCTATTTAAATGCTAGTTATTATTATTATTGTTATACCAAGGCCAGAATCACTCTTCTGCACAGATTTGATCTCTTTCAAAATTTTTGTGTGGTTCTATTTACCTAAAGTTCAATTTTTGTAGCCAATCAACAGAACCTACTAAGTATCTACTATATGTCAAGCCCTATGCTAGACATAGAAGATACAAATACAAAAAACAGCTTTCAAAGAGAGAGAGAGATACATATTCACAGAAAAGTATACATAGAATGTACACAAAATAAATGTACAGTGATGGAGGAGGGCAAGGGAGACTGGGGAAATCAGAAAAGCCTCTTAAAGGAAGAGTCACTTGGGCTTTACCCAAAAGAGAACTAGGGGTTCCAAGAAATGGACTTTCTGCAGGCATGAAAGGCAATTAAGAAATATCATGAAGTGGCAATGGCAAGCAGTATGGTTTGGCTGAAGCACGGAATATGTAAGCCCTTTTTCTCAAATTCTACCTTCCAGACTATGAAGATTAAGCAATGTCAAACAAATATGGTTCTATTTTATCCTAAGGACAATAAACCACTATCATTTCTTGACTAAGTAAATAATGCATTCAGAGTTGAATTTTAAGAATATTACTTTAGCTTCTGTATGAAGGGACCAGAGAGAAGAGACTAGATAGTGAAAGAAAGACAAATTAAGAGACTTTTGCAATAGCTCACACATAAGGACTTAGAGGGATCAGTGAAAGGAATGTTGTGGAAGCCTTGACAATTGATGAAATTTGGGAGGGTACAGATTGAGCGTCAGAGAGATTGAAAAGTCAGATATATTCGTTCTCTTTTGAGGGGAAGTAACTGAGGCTAATTGACTTGCCCAGGGTCACATAGCTTGTAGGTGCCTAATGCAAGATTTGAACTGAAATCCTCTTGACTCCAGGGCACATGGCCTATCCATTTTACTACCTATCTGCCTCTAGTAATATGCTTTCTTTTCTTTCTTTCTTTTTTTAACTCTAAAAGGGATTTATTTACTCTTTTATTTTATTAAAGCTTTTTATTTACAAAACATATGCATGGGTAATTTTTCAACATTGATTCTTGCAAAGGCATCTATTCCAAATTATCCCCTCCTTTCCACCCCCCTCCCTTAGATAGCAAGTAGTCCAATACATGTTAAATATGTTGAAATATTATATTAAATCCAATATATGTACACATATTTATAAAGTTATCTTGCTGCACAGGAAAAATTGGATCAAGAAGGGGAAAAAAAAACTGAGAAAGGAAACAAAATGCAGGCAAAAAACAACAGAAAGAATGAGAATGCTATGTTGTGGTTCACACTCAGTTCTCATGGTCCTTCCTCTCTGTGAGTGTAGTTGGCTCTCTTCAGCCTACCTAAATACTTTTTATTACTTTCTAAGGCAATTTGGTATTGTAGTAAATAGAGCTGAGCCTGGAGTAAAGAACACCTGAGATCAAATATGGCTTCAATTATTAGCTGTGTGACCCTTGGCAATTATTAGCTGTTTGACCTCTGACTCAGTTTCCTCTTTTGTTAAATGAAGATAATAGCATCTATTTTACGGGGTAATAGTAAGAATAAAATGAAATATTTGTACAGTATTGTGCACAGCACCTGGCACACAGAAGGCACTTATTAAATTCCTGTTTCCTTCTTTCTCAGTTTCTTCATGTACTAAATGGGGTTAATAACAGCATCTACTTTTTAGCGTAATTGTGAAGATAAAATGAGATATTTGTAAAATCCTTTACACATTGCCTGGTACATAGAAGGCATTTAATAAATGCTTATTTCCTTCCCTCCATCAATTGGGAACTGGGATATTTTATAAAGAGATTTATAAATCTTAAAGCACTTATATAAAAGCAAGTTGGTATTACTACTATTATTATCAGTGCCTTCTCTCTTTGATTATCTCCTTTTTATCATGTATATAGCTTATGTGCACACAGCAGGTCTGCATGTAGTCTTCCCCACTGATATTGTGAACTCCTTAAGAGTAGAGACTGTTTTTTCCCAGGATTTAGCACAATACCCTACACAAAGTAAATGATTAATAAATGCTTCTTGACTCACACATACTTGCCAAAAGTCACACTTAGCAACCCAAGGAGAAAATCAGGACTAGAATTCAGGTTTTTTTGCTCCCAATCTGGGTTTTTTCCTTCTAAGGCTAAAATCAAATTCCACCTTAACCATGAAGTATTCCTACTGCCCCTGATCAATAATGATCTTTTTCCTTCAGGTCTCAAAAATCCTTAGTTTGGTGTTTTTTTTTTTTATGCATATAACACAATATCAAACATTCTAAATTCCCTGTATCTTTATAGGACCCCTCTACTAAATTACAAACTCCGTGGAAAGGCCAGACCTAAGAAACAATATAAACAAATATAAAACTATGAGATAATGAAAGCTTGAGATGTGTCTATGATATGCTGAGTAATTTAGTTTGGTTGAATCAGAGAACATGCTGACAGGAGGACTGTGGAATAAGACTGAAAAAGAAGAACAGATGGGGCCAGATTGCAGAAAGGCTCTTATCGTTTTCCTCAACTACCAATTTATATCGGTAAAAATATTTTCAAATAAAATATTTTCAAGTATTGAAACAGACTTTGCTAAAGAATCTTTTACCTGCTCACGAAGCAAAAACTTTTGCTCCCTTGTGAAGAGTTCTACAATTCCTTGAAATGGACAAAATGCATTAAATGCAACCATTCTCAGGACCTATAAGCTGCTTTAGAGCTTTAAAAACTTAAAATGTTAAAAAAAAATACTGAGGAGTATGACTGCAAATTTGTATAGTGATTATAATTTGTGTATCCTTATATTTGTTTCTGGCATTTGAAGTAAAATCCCCTTCTTCCTGGGAATTTATTTTATACAAAACTGTAATTTTTTGCTCCAAAATTTTAAAAATATTATTGCTATCTTTTAAAAAATATAACCTTTATTTCTGAATATCTCTCTCCAATCAGGTGTAGTTGTGAATACCTTCAGTCGTCTGCTCCTGAGGATAGTAAGACTGGTAGATCACTTGAGCTTGGAAGATATGAGCTTCAGTAGGGCTAAAGCTGATTGGATGCTCACATCAAATCTATTATCATAACAAATTGGGAAAATATTTTTAAAAACAAAGGTTCTGACAAAGGTCTCATTTCCAAAATATATAGAGAACTGACCCTAATTTATAAGAAACCGAACCATTCTCCAATTGATAAATGGTCAAAGGATATGAACAGACAATTCTCAGAGGAAGAAATTGAAACTATATCCACTCACATGAAAGAGTGTTCCAAATCACTACTGATCAGAGAAATGCAAATTAAGACCACTCTGAGATACCACTACACACCTGTCAGATTGGCTAAGATGACAGGAACAAATAATGATGAATGTTGGAGGGGATGTGGGGAAACTGGGACACTAATACATTGCTGGTGGAGTTGCGAAAGAATCCAGCCATTCTGGAGAGCAATCTGGAATTATGCCCAAAAAGTTATCAAACTGTGCATACCCTTTGACCCAGCAGCGCTACTACTGGGATTATATCCCAAAGAAATACTAAAGAGTGGAAAGAGACATATATGTGCCAAAATGTTTGTGGCAGCTCTTTTTGTTGTAGCTAGAAACTGGAAGATGAATGGATGTCCATCAGTTGGAGAATGGTTGGGTAAATTGTGGTATATGAAGGTTATGGAATATTATTGCTCTGTAAGAAATGACCAGCAGGAGGAATACAGAGAGGCCTGGAGAGACTTAAATCAACTGATGCTGAGTGAAATGAGCAGAACTAGGGGATCATTATACACTTCAACAAAAATACTGTATGAGGATGTATTCTGATGGAGGTGGAAATCTTCAACATAAAGAAGATCCAACTCACTTCCAGTTGATCAATGATGGACAGAGGTAGCTACACCCAGAGAAGAAACACTGGGAAGTGAATGTAAGTTGTTAGCACTAATATCTGTCTGCCCAGGTTGCATGTACCTTCGGATTCTAATGTTTATTGCGCAACAAGAAAATGATATTCACACACATGTATTGTACCTAGACTATATTATAACACATGTAAAATGTATGGGATTGCCTGTCATCGGGGGGAGGGAATAGAGGGAGGGGGGGATAATTTGGAAAAATGAATACAAGGGATAATATTATAAAAATATATATATAATAAAAAATTTAAAAAAAAATCTATTATCATTTTGGGACAGTTCAGAAAGCATGGTAGGAGGAAAAGAGGGAGGCACAAGGCTGCCTGAGAAAGGATGAACAAGGACAGAAATAGCATGATCAGAAGTGGGACTGGGCCTGTGAATGACGGCTGTAACTCTTACCTGGGGTTTTATATATATATACACACATATGCATATGTGTGTAGATATGTAAGTATAATGTACAATATATAAAACATATATATGCAAAGTATATTGTATACATACATACATACATACATATATAAATATATATATATATTTATAAATATCCAGCATAACATATTTAACCTATATCAGATTACTTGCTGTCTTGGGGAGGGGGGAGACAAAGAAAGGAGGGAAAAAATTTGGAATATGACGTTTTACAAAACAGTGTTGAAAACTATTTTTACATGTGTTTGAAAAAATAAAAAGTCATTGAAGGAAATTAAATAATAAATAAATAAAATATCCAGCATAAACAATAAACTTATCAATTGAATCTAACAACATAAGTAATAATCTAGATCTATAATCTTCCCACTTCTGCAAAGGACATGAGGTATATTTTCTCAATTTTTCTCTCTTTCCTCTAACTACTATCATAAAGTACTTTGACAATGTTCTTCAAATAATCTTATTCTGCACCATTATTCATGCCAGGTATTTCAACTTTCATCTGATTCTCAAAAATAGCAGCAGACATATAAAGGATAGAGTAGTTCATATCACAACATTACAAAATAAATATATTTTTGAGAATATTCGTATGCTAGAACCTAGTTTTCCAATTTTATTTTTTTCATGATTTTTCAGAAATTAAACTTTTTTTTTTTTTTAACTTCTATCCACTTACACAGACCATCCCATGTATAAAATGTAATTATTTTTTATATCTATCTGCTGAAGTTTCTCTTCCTTTCAGGCCCAGTTCAGGCACCAACTCCTCTATAAAACTTTCCTATATATATATACACACACACACACACACACACACACACACACACACACACACACACACAGTTAAAATGGTTTCTTCCTCTTTTGATTTTCTATTCTCATTTTGATCTATCCTTTACATTTAATGCATTTTATCTTGAATTACACTTACTTCTGTACCTGTCAACACTCCTATTAAAAGTGTATGCCCATTTGGAATTATGCTCAAAAAGTTATCAAACTGTGCATATCCTTTAATCCAGCAGTGTTTCTCCTGGGCTTATATCCCAAAGAGATCTTAAAGGAGGGAAAGGAACCCACATGTGCAAAAATGTTTGTGGCAGCCCTCTCTATAGTGGCAAGAAACTGGAAACTTAATGGATGCCCATCAGTTGGAGATTGGCTAATAAAATTATGTATATGATTGTTACAGAATATTATTGTTCTGTAAGAAACGACCAGCAGGATGATTTCAGAGAGGTCTGGAGAGACTTACATGAACTGATGCTAAGTGAAATGAGCAAAACCAGGGGATCATTATACACAACAAGAAGAAGATTATACAATGATCAATTCTGATGCACGTGGCTCTCTTCAACAGTGAGATGATTCAAACCAGTTCCAATTGTTCAGTGATGAAGAGAGTCATCTACATCCAGAGAGAGGACCATGGGAATTGAGTGTGGACCACAACATAGCATTTTCACTCTTTGTATTGTTGTTTGCTTGCATTTTGTTTTCTTTCTCAGGTTTTTTTTTTTCCCTTCTTGATCAATTTTTCTTGTGCAGCAAGTATATAAATATGTATACATTACATATATTGGATTTAACATATACTTTAACATATTTAACATGTATTAGACTACCTGACATCTAGAGGAGGGGATGGGGGCAAGGAGAAGAAAAGTTGGAATAGAAGGTTTTGCAAGGGTCAGTGTTGAAAAATTACCCATGCATATATCTTGTAAATAAAAAGCTTTAATTAAAAAAAATTTTTTAATAGTATATGCTCCTTAAATGCAGAGGCTTTTTCATCTCTGCATCTCCAATGAATTACTCAAAGCAGATGTCTAAAAACTACATTATTGACATGAAAAGGTGAACAAGGTGGAGAAATTTTCTGATACTGCATCATATTGTGGACATGAGAGTGAGTACCTGAAGGGTATATTAGGAGAATATAAATTCTGACAGGTCCTTCCAAGCTGGAAATGTTTGTTTGCATACGGCCAGTGACTGGTTAGATGTCTGTCATATTATCTAAGACCAATCTAAGTTGAAAGAGGCTCATTCCTAGACTAGAATGCTTCTACCACCAAAAAAATCTTGAAAACATGAGAAAAGCTGCATTATGCATCAGGGGACCAAGGAAATCACAAGATGCTAAAAGACTGAAGCTGAGAAAGAATAAAGAATAAATTGGAAAGAAAAGGAAACCAGCCAAAGGAAAGATCTGTGTGGTCTGAAATTCTGGGTTCTAGCTCTGGTTCTGCCACTTACTAGTTAGTTGAGTGGCCAGAAATAAATAATTTAATTTCTCTGTGCCTGTTTCCTTACCCCCCAAAATAGGAATCACATATCACTTAGGTTACAGAGTTGTCATGCAGATTAAATGAGATTATTTATTCATTTATCATTTAAGCAATTATGAAGCTTCTACTGTGTGCCAGATACTATGATGTGATAAAGTGTTAAATCAAAGGAAATGCTTTGTAACCACAAATACTATAATAATTATTTATAGAACCAGTGAAATATGAGTATAGATCCCAGAAATGGGGCTTATCTATAATAAAATATGTATCTATAACAATGCCAGAAGATAGAAAAATAAATTCTATATGTCTCTTACCTTGCAGGGAACATGCAATCATGTTCTCTGTATAGTTCATTCTTGATAATCTGATAGTGCGTCCCTAGTTTCCGGTTAACCACATTAGCCATGACCTCTTTGGAAATGCCTCCTCGGAAGGGGGCCAGATCTTTCTCCATGACCCTGAAAAAGAATGAAAATCACTAATGAGGATAAACTAATGGAAGATACCACTTTGTCTTCTCCTTCTTTTAATACTGCTGTCACGTGGTAAGAGCAGGGATGGCAAGTGGATAGCTCATATATTCCATTGATCTTCTGGTAGCATCAGGAGAAAGGCCCTCTAATACATAGGGTACATCCAGTGAGGAACTTTTGGGAGCACATGAACATAAATAGCATAGGATGAGCAGCATGAATAGGCTACAACTGGCCCTGTTAGAGGAAAAATGAGATCAGAAACCTTTTGTGCAGTTAGAATTAGAGAGTGTAACAAGGAAGAGGAGAAGATATAAAGCCTGTGTTATGGATGTATATAATCTTTCTGTTATTAAGATAAGGGTTCTTAAATCAGGATTGGTGAATTTTTGAAATATAGTTTGATAACTCCAATTCAATAAAACTGTTCTCTGTTGTAATAGTATGTATTTTGTTTTCTTCATTTGAAAGCATAATTTTGAGAAGAAGGATTACAAAAAAGAGTAGACCCCCAAACTAAGGGCAGTTAGATGATAAATATCCTTTTAGTGCCAAATACAAATAAAAATCAAATCCATTCATGTTCCCCAACCAACTCCCTCACCCATTCTAGACTGTGCCTCCCTATCTTATAGCTTTCTAGACTCAGCTCAAGCCCTACTTCTCCATGAAACCTTTCTTAAGCTCTTATAACCACAGGTTACCCCTCCGTCCTGAGAGCCACTGAAATGTAGTGTAACACTTAGTTACAGAGGGTTAAAGGTATTCTATGTTTATGAAGAGATAACTTAACTTTAGAAAATTAATTGTAACCCAGGAGGTATCATTTAGTCCAGTGCCTGAAAATCCCTCTGATATTAAAAAACCTTATTTTTGTCCCTTTAAAGATTAAGCTGACCCATTCCATAATATATGAAGAGTTTGCCTATTAAGAGATTGTTTCTTTTTTTTCCTGAACTTTCCCTTTCTACCCTTCTTGTTCCCACCTTCACTCTCCCCAAAATCTACTATTAAGAACAAGTTGAGTCTTTGCAGAGAAGAATCTATTTAAAAAAAAACCTCACTAGAAAAATTATTTAAGAAATAAAGGGTAATACATTGGTCACAGCTCTCACCAGATTTTAAGAGACTGAATTCTGAATGATAAGATTATAATAACTTAGAAGAAAAGTATTTTCTGCACTCTATCTGAAAAGATGATGACATTGCAATCTTTTTTATTTTAAAACTTTTGGAAGATACTTGCTTAAGACTGGATAAATGATGATATGTGCCCAAATATTCCACTAGTAAGTATTAAGTTCTAGATTCAGAGAATTTGGATTTAGAATCAGAAGACCTGGATTTAAATATGGATTCTGCTGCTTACCTTGGGCAAATGATTTAAACCTTTGGGCCTAGGTTTCCACTTCTGAAAAAGGGGGTTAAAACAGATCATTTCTAACGTCCATTCTAATAGTAAATACCAACAGAAAATAAGACACTCATTTCTGAGACTTCTCTAGTACTTTATTAAGAATTGTCTGAAAAGACATTTCTAATTTTTATTTATGACTTCTAAATCTGTACAGATGATTAATTCATTAAATACCACAACCAATATTTAGGCAAGGAGCAAAATCTGTCAGGAAATAAGCAGCTTCATAGAAAGAAAACTGGGGGCAGCTAGGTGGCGCAGTGGATAGAGCGCCAGCCTTGAATTCAGGAGGACCAGAGTTCAAATCTGGTCTCAGACACTTAACACTTCCTAGCTGTGTGACCCTGAGCAAGTCACTTAACTCCAGCCTCAGGAGAAAAAAAAAAGAAAGAAAACTCACCCAAGGTGGCAACTGCAGTTTCCTTTTGAACATGGCTGGTAGTTCTCCACAGATTTGTTAATTTGGTCAATAAATCCTTTCCACTTTGGACCTAAAACAGGAAAATCAAAGATAAATAATACCACTACTAATAATAATGATAGCTGACAATTATGTAGTGCTTGCAAAGTGTTTTTACATAATCTATCTCGGTTAGTTTTCATAAGAACTCAGCGAGGTAGACACTAGTACAATATTCACTTTTGGGATAAGAAAGGAAGTGATTTGCCTAAATATGCTAATGAGAGGTAGGATTAATCCCAAGTGCAGCACAGAGGTCCCCTGCCCATTGACCACACTATTAATTAAAACAAGTGCAGAGATGAGGGATAGCCAAAACGTGTAGGACTGAGATTCTAGAACAGAGGTGCACATCCCATCTCTTATAGGCGTGACCTCGGACAAAACACTTAACTTCTTTCATACTCCATTTTCTTCTTTGTGAAGTGAAAGCCTTGAACTGGAAGGTAGGAGAAAAGATTCACTAGTGTCGCGCATCACTTCTCTCCAGCACTTCACTAACTCTAAATGTCTCAGTAAAACACACACCCACACACCCCAAGCCCTTCCATGCTGACTGTCCCACTGAATCACACAACCACCTATGTTTAATGTTTAATCCAATTCCCACCAGCCTGTAACACCTCTTTCCTTTCGGCCTCCGTCCCAGAATCCTTTTAAGAAACACGCTCCAGCCTCTGGATGCGAGTACCGCGAGCGCAGTTTAGCCCAGCGGATGCATGTCCCAGGAGGACGCAGCGCTAGGGCATCTCATGTCCCTGGGTAACTCATGTGCTGGCTTCTCCCCTTGGGGACCTTCCCCGTGGGCTCACCCGCTCACAACCGCGGGCCCACACGGCCACATTTCACACGGGTCCGCCGCCCCCTGCGCAGCTCGGGCCGTACTCCTATCCAGAGAAGTGCTCGGGGAATTAGGCTGCCCGAGGGCCGGGGAGGAGATGGGCGCTCCGTCCGGCGCTGCAGCGGCGGGCCGTGGGACTGGGACCGTATCTCTTCCTGTCTGTTGGGGAACCGTTCACTCAATAGGAGGGAAAACCAGGTGACTTCAGACGGTGCTTCCTAGCTCTAACGATCTAACACTAGGATTGCCCGGCCGCCCCGGCCCCGGCTCCCGGCCCCACGGCGCCCAGCTCCAGCCCGGTGCAGAGATGGACGCGGAGAACAGCTGGAGTCCTCTCTCCTCCTCCCGAGCCCGGCTAAGCGGGCTTAGCCACCTCCAAACGGCGAGCGCGGAGCTTCTGCGGGACGCTCACCTGAATCCTTCCGTCCGCCCCGAGTCGCCGGGAGAAGCAGCAGCAAGCACAGCAGCAGCCGCGAAGGCGGCCACGGCGCCATCGGGGAAAACCCCCAGCTGCTCCCGCAGCCCGGACGGAAGCCCAGCCCCAAGCCCAGCCCCGCACAAAGATGGCGGCGGCGGAGGCAGGCTCACGTGGGACTGCACGGTGCTCGCGCAAAGATAGGGGCCCAGAGAGCTTTGGGAGCCCCGAGCTCATGGACTGGCGGAGGACCACTTGACTGCTGGATGTGGCCCTCTCCCACCCATCTCCATCTTCCAGGTAGCCGTGCACGTCCTGCAGCTTCTTCAGTGGCTCGTGGGGTAATTTAGACAAGATTCACCCAGACGTAACTGACGAACCGGGTACGTCTGGTCTCGCTCATCCCATCTCTCCTCCTGTGACTAGGATCTGACCAGGCTTTGGCTGGCCAGGAAACAAAAGACGCGGGAGTCCTAGGCTTTACAAAGCGGGGTAGAACGAGCCCTCGTGGCTTCCCTCCAGCCATCGCCAACCCCCTCCCCTTGCTGCTGGGTGCATGCCTGAACCCACATCTGCACACCTATATTCTCTACCTTAAGAATTATCCTAAAACCTTCCCTCTGCATCTTTTATTAAGCACTTACCATGTGACGGCCACTGTTCTAGATAATTGGGATACAAAGACAAAAATCAAAGTCTGACTTCTAGTAGTTTACATACATACTGTCAGGGGGAAACGTGCACATATAAATGAATGGATGAATTAATATATACACAAAGTAAAAATAAGGTCATTTGGGCAAACATAAAAATCTAAGTGAGTAGAGTGTTAGGTCTGGAGACAGGAAGACACTTTTAAATTTCAAGTCAGGCCTTAGATACTAGTTTAGCCTTGTTTGCCTTAGTTTGCTCATAAGTAAAATGAGTGGGAGAAGGAAAATGGCAAACTACTTCAGTATCCAAGAAAATCCCAAATGGAGTCACACAATCAGGACTGAAAATAGCAATCTTTTTTTTCCTTCCTTTTTCATAGTTTAACCCCGGGCAGTGGTCCTCAAACTTTAAAAATAGGGGGCCAGTTCACTGTCCCTCAGACTGTTGGAGGGCTGGACTATAGGAAAAACAAAAACTCACACTGTCTCCGCCCCTCAGCCCATTTGCGAGTGGACCGTAGTTTGAGAACCCCAGGTAACGTTAAGGTTTGCAAATGCTATCTCATTTGATCCTCACAGGAGACCTGGAGGTAGCTTCTATTAGCCCCATTTTCCTGAGGCAGACAGTAGTTAAGTGACTTGCCCAAGATCATAAAAATGCTAAATGTCTGAGGCTTGAGTTGAATCTGGGTCTGCTGAGTCCAAGTTTAGCTTTCTATTTGCTGTGTAATGTAGCTTTTTCTGCAGGCGAGGGAGAGAATGGTTCCCAGAAGGCTTCACTAAGTAGAAGTACTTTAGCTGAGTTTCAAAGGCAGGCAGGGAATCTAGGAGGTGGAGCTAAGGAGGAAATAACATTTCAGGCTTGGGGTACCTGAGGTACATACAAAAGGGATGTACTTAGAAAATCCTGTCCTTAAAAAAGTCTATCTGGACTCTGTGTTAAGCACAGGGCAGTATGCATGGGCTAGAACTAAATTGTGAAGGACTGAAAAACAAAGGAGTGTGGATTTTGTCCAAGAGGGAATAGAGGGAGTCTCTGAACTTTTTAAAGAGGCATGTGACATAATCAGGCTTTTACTTTAATTTAGTACTATCACTTTGGCCACTGTATTAATAATATACTGGAGACTAGACTTAACAAGATCTATTAGGGTTTTTGTTTTTTTCCCCCCAATAGTTTAGGTTAAAGATACTGAAGCTTTAATTGGTGGGACTGTAGTTTCCCCATGCTAGTCAAATGTATTCCATTATCCTGATGATTATCTGTTATTTTAATTGCTCTGAAATCATGCTTTCTATGAGCCATAAGTATAAAGCATGACAAAGAATTCTGGTGGTAAAGATATAAGCTTTAGAAATGATAAATAGTTTGGGATCCCTGAAAGGACTACTCAATTTCACAAATGCAACCCATTTTAATTTTTCTCCTACTCCAAAGGTCAGTATCCTTATTCACCTGTGGTGGTAATTTAAAAGAAATGTATTGTTGGATAAATTTAGTGAGCTGTCCATCCAGGTGCATGCCACCAACATTTAGATGGAAATCATTTTCTATGGACTAAAGCATTTTCCATGAGAGCAGTAAATACTTTTCAAAAAGATATCTTTCCCTAAACACTTCAAATAATGCCTCTACTCAATGGAACAAAGTTAACTCTATAGTAGTGTTGATTGTTTACATTTTAAAAATGGAGAAAATGTTAATACATGTTAAATGTGTGTAATGCATATTTTTCCCCCTCAGAAAGCTGTTAAATATTTAACAGCACACCACTGTGTACAATCTTTATATGAGAAATACCCTTTTTGTGAGTCTTTGCTCTTAATATAAATATTTGCTCTAATATTTTTTGCTCCAAATAAAAATATTTATTGAAATCAGTAAATTATAAAAAAAAAAAAAAAACCAGTATGATGCTACATTCTCAACACTTTTCAGCTATAGGATCATGAAAATATGGTTTACTATTTTAAAAAAAAAACATAAAACCTATAAAAGTCTGTACCCTTCTTATGTTTATGTTGAGAAAATCCTTGTTTTAAGTATAAGTCTTTCTCATAAAAGATTTTCTAGTTTTATAAAGTAACCTCTTGATTTATTGGGATTTATTGAAAATAGATTTTGGTAGCATGTTTGATATGTGAAAGATGAAATGACAGAGGAAAAGAAAGTTTGAATTTTCAGAGATCTATTTATTCAGAAATGTATGTCAGCTGCCCAACAGATTAGGACCAGATCCTCAGTTTGGGGCTGGACCTCAAACATAGAGAGAGAAAAGACTTTGATATACAAAAAACAAATTAATCAAATAAGGCCAATTAATTAAAAGTAAACATTAGGAAATCCTGATTTCTAATTGGATGAAAGATTAAAGACTTTCCAAGTTGAAAGGTGGAGAGAAAACTGATGCATTTCCCTGAAATCAGAAAAAGATCTATCCCACTCTTCGAAGTGTCTACAAACAATGGAGGGAAATTAAAAGTGTGAGAAAAAAAACAAAACTTGTATCAATCTTTGGATCTGACTGGGTATCAGGTGATACATCTTGTGACTTAATTCTGGAGCTAGCTCACTTCCTTTATAATTCTATTATGGATCTAGTCCAACTTCTGTATTTTGAGAAAACTTTATTCAGTTGTGGACATTGGAAGAAAACTTTATTGTATTTTTTGAATCTAACCCTGCAAGGATAGGAAAATGGACCACTTCTCCCTGCTGTTTAGAGACCCTTAACAAGACTTAGGTTAACACTGACCAAATAGCCAGATCCAAAGATTGATGCAAGAAGTTTTCTAAAAATCGTACATCTTCAAGCAATCCATATGTCTTATCTAAAAACTGGCCCCATTCTGATCCATTAGTTATAGTTTCCATGTTCCTTTGATTATTTGTAGATACTAGAAATCAATTTACCTAATATTGTTTTATTTCGATTGGCCTTGTTTTTAATATATAAAAGTCTTTCTCCCCTGGTACTGGAGATCCAGCGTTAAGGAATGGGTCAGGTGCTGATTTATTAGACAGTTGGCATACATTACTTAATAAATTTACATGTTCTGAAAATTGAATCTTTATTTTCCTCAGTCATGTCATCTTTCACATGCTACACATATTCATTTTTATTATGGGCCTAACATGAACATTCCTCCAATTATTTATCTTCCTTTATTTCTCTAAAGTTTTTAAGTTATATTTATGTGTATCTATTGTGACTTGATAAGTTACTTTCTAAATATTTTATGTATTTTACTATTATTTTGAATGAAATTTATCATTACCTTCTGGTTTTTGTATTTACCAAAATTATATATCTTGTCACTCTACTAAAGGTGTTAATATCTCAATTAGATCTTAGTAGCTGATTTTCTGAAGTTTTCTAAATAAATTTCCCTCATGCCTCCTTAAACTAGGCCTAATTTGTATCTTTCTTGGCTGATGCTTATAATTTTATTTCTCTAGTTTTACTAGACTAGTGCTTTTATTTTCAGAAGTAAGGCACATATAGGGAAAGGGATAAGTTTACAACATTTCTCTAATGAAAATGCTAGTTCTTAATTTTATACAAGTATCTTTTTTAAAAAATATTTTGACGTTTATCCATGTCAGTGCTTTTTAGTTTAGCTTAGTTTTGATTTTTAGCATAAACGAGTGCTGTATTTTTAAAGTTTTTTTTTTTTTTCTGTGCATTGTAATTTTGTTTTCTGTTTAGATTAGTGGTATCAAATTCACTTAGAAATGGGAGCTACAAGTCCATACACAAAGATCTCTGCAAGTTGCATATTGACTTAATTTAAAAATTTAACAATTTATATTTTATTGTATTTTTACAGGGACAGTCACATTTTAATCTGTTTCCTTCTTCACAGGACCACATGATATCTCTGATTTAGATTCTGCAAATTTGTTCCTAATGTTGCACCACTCTTCTGTCAAATACAACTTATTCATAAAGATTAATTCTGAAAGATCTTATATTGCTGTAGTATCTTTGCTAGGAAATTAATTTTTTAATCAATATCAATTAATGAGATTGATCTCTGATTTATCTTTCCCTTATTTGAGGATTAAGATTGTATTTATCTCAGAATTTGGTAGAATCCTTTCTCTTTGTATCACAGGTAATGGCATTATCTACCTATTTTATATTAACTTGTAAATCTGTCTAGAGCAGGTTCATCATCATCCCTCCATCTTCACCCACTTTTTTTTAGTTCATTTATAGCTTGTTTACTTTTTTCTTTTTCATATTGGATCTTATAAGATCTCTTGTTTCATGGTTTGCTAATTTTGCATTTTATCTCTTTTGTAGATTTTTATTCATGTCCCTTAGATTTTCAAGTTTTCTAGGATCTAAAGTATGTGCAGTAGTGTGTGATATATTATTTTCTTTTTATTGGTTATTCACATATTTTAGTCAAGAATCTCCAGGTTAAGTAATGAATGAAAGTAGAAATAGCACTTCTAGATCCCAAACTATATTATAAAACAGTAACAATAGAAACTCTGTTGTTGTTCTTAATGAAGCAAAAAGTATATCAGTGGGAAAGAATAAAAAAAGACCAAGAGTCTGAAGCAACTCCAAACTAACAGGGCAGTATTCTGTAAATTCAAAACATAAACTGCTAAGTTAAAGATTCCACATTTGACAAGAGCTTCTTAGATAGAAAGTAGAATTAGGTTTAGATTAGCATTTTAGACCATATGCCACAATATATTCCAAATGCATACATGATTTAAGTTTTTTTTTTTTAAATCACATTATTCAGAGAAATGAGAGGAAAATAGGACATGCTTTTTGCAATAATAGAGAGGGAAATTCTTAATTTAATAAAAGAGAGAAATGAGAATAAAAGAAAGATCTATGCTTTTCTCAATGTCAGGAAGTACAAATGTGGAAACTTCTTCCACCAGTACTGGTTTATGACTTCGATAAATCTGAGAAAGTTTCCTGGAAACAGAGTTTAAGTGACTTGTTCAGGATAAGCTACTCTGCTGGTCTTTCCAGATTTAAGCCCTTAATATTACCCACTAAATAATGCTTTCTCTAAAAGCATTTTTTAAAAAGAAAATAAACAATTTTGATAAAAGACAAAATTTTAAGCTTTTGCATGAAAAAACTCAATTGAGCTAGAATAAGGGGTAAAATGTGAGGTTGGGAAAAAAAACTTTTATTACAAATGTTTCCAATAAAATCATATATCTAGAATATACAGGGATATACAAGACCAAGTGCCATTTTTTAAGTAGATAAATCATCAAAGTTTATGAACAAGAAGTTCAAAGGAAGAATTATAGACTATTAACAACTATCTGAGAGATTGCTCCAAATCAATGAAATGAAAATAAAAACTCTGAGATTTTACCTCCCCAGCAAAAATTTGGTGAAAATTACGATAGGAATAATTATTATTGGAAAAGTTTATAAAGACAAGCATAATCATACATCACTGTAGCTAAAAATTAGTCCAATAATTTTATATTAAGAAAAGTGACTATATCATTCTTATTTTTTGATTCAGAAATCCTGTCATTGGTATGTATATACATTGATAAATATATATATATATATATCTTGAGGATGTCAAAAACAGAAAGATCAAATACATACCAAAAATAGACATAGCAACACTTTTGTGGAGTAGCAAAGAACTGGAAATAAAGTGGGGGTACACTGACCTAATAAGTAGTTGAATAACTTGAATTGGCAAAACTATAATAGAATGCCATAAAACTAAGAAATTATCAATCTAAAGAATTAAGAAAAACATGGGAAGATACAGAATGAAGCAAATAGAAGTTGAAACAATATATAAAATAACTTAATAATGTAAAAGAAAAAACACCAAAAACGGAAACACCTTCACTTTTTCTCCTCTGATTCTCTGCTAAAACCTGTTCAATGTGGCTTTTATTATGCACCTGAAACTGCTCTCTCCCAAATTATCAATGACCTTAATTGCCAAATCTAATAGCCCCTTTATAGTTCCCATTCTTTTTTTCTGTATCAGTCAACCCTGCTGACAACCATTTCCTTCTGAATTCTGGGTTTGTAAGATGTTTTTTCTTGGTTTTCTTCCTATCTGATCACTCCTTCTGTATTACCTTTGCTGGGTAGTCATCCATGTCACAACATTTACTTGTAATATACTACCAGACTAAGTTCTTTATATTTTAATTTTCTTTATATTCTCATTTGGTGACTTCATTCAGTTCCTATGGTTTAATCATCATCTCTAAACAACTGATTTCTAGATCAATCCATCCAGCTCTAGTCTCATCTCACTTTTTAGCTCTAGTCTTTCATCCCAAACTACTTAATGTACTTCTTAAATTGGATGTTCCATAGGCAACTTGAACTAAACATGTCTAAAAAAGAACCTATCATCTCCTTCCAAATATAATGACAAACCTCCTTAGCTCTTCTGAATTTCCCTATTAGTGTCAGGAATGCCATTATACCTCAATCACCCAACTTTATAACCTTAATTTCTTTGACACCAAATATTCATTTAGTTGCCAATTCTTGTCACTTTTATTCTCTCTACATCTTTCAAACAGTCCTTTCTTTCCCTTCACACAGTATCATAGTTCATATATACCTTCATTGTCTCTCACCATAACTACTATAATAGCTTCCTATTTGGTCTCCCTAGATTATTTCTCCCTACTCCAATCCATCCTCCATTAGGCCACCAAAATTTTCCTAAAGTTTAGTTCTAACCATTTCACTATCCTATCCAATAAGTAGCTTTAGGACCCTACAAAAATTCCCATTTATCATTCAAATCTCTTTACAAACTGACCCAGTCACTAATACCCTTCCTTCACAAAACTACCTTATAATTATATTCTGTACCTACTCATGTGCACATATTGTCTTCCCTGAGAGAATGCAAGGTCCTTAAAACCCAGGACTCTTTTACTTCTGTTTCTGACTCTAATGAATAGTCTCATTCTTCATCTGTAAAATGAGCTGGGAAAGGAAATGGCAAACCACTCCAGCATCTTTCCCAAGAAAATCTCAAAATGTAGTCATTAACAGTCAGACATGACTGAAATGATTGAATAACAAAAATGATTAGCACCATATTTGACTCAATGAATATATTTTAAAATACTTATTGATCGATAATTTCAATTTTTGTCTTGGAAAAGAGATTAGATAATGTACCATTCATTTTTCTTTGTCATAGAGAACCATGTAGGTTGAATGTTGCATGTGCTGTAAGAGGAATAGTGTCAAAGAAGTTCATTGTGTCCATTATTTTTGTTATAAGGAAAGACTCATTTGGGTATTTATCTCTCAGGATGTCCCACTGCTTTACCTTCTCTGCATATGAACTGTTTTCAAGAGAAGAACTGCAAACTATCAACAATTATGTGAAAATTAAAAACCTCCAAATTATTAATAGTAAAGAGAAATACAGATTAGAATACCTCTGTGTAATTTATTCCACACCCATGATAATGGCTTTTTTGGGGATCTAGATAATTATGGTTTCTTTGGCTTTAATTTATCCAAGTCTTTACCAATCAAATTTGGTCAATTTTCTGTAACTTTTATTAAGGAGTTCCCTGGGCACAAATGACTACTCAATAGTCACAAATCCATCATGTGACAGAACCAGGATTTTAACCTAAATCTCCCTAACTCCAAGGCCAGCCTTTTAATCCGTACTGTGCCGTGTAAGCTTGTAGCAAAGGTGATAAGAGGAATAGTCATTATAGGAGGGCAAAGATAGGCACACTAATACAGTTACTAGAGTTATTGGTTCAACCATTCCCCAAAACAATTTAGAACCCTGCAAAAAAGGTTTTAAAAGCATTTGTTACCCTTTGACTCCAGATATTCCACTAATGGGTACATGCCTGCAAGAAAGCAAAAACAGAAGAAAGCTTCCATATATAACAAAATTTCAAACAGTATTTTTTGTGGGAGTAACTGGAAACAAGTAGATACTCATTAATTAGGGAATGGATAAACATGAATAGTATGTGAATGTAATGTATCATTACATTGAAAGAAATGATGAATATCAAAAATTCAGAGAAACACAAGAGAACCTAATGAACTGATAGAAAATAAAAGTGAGTAGAACTAATCATGGTTATGACATATACGACTAATGTAACAAACATGTAACAATGTAAATATGACTATTCTTATCAAAAAGAGCATTAAAAGGAAGCAAAATATATATATAAATATGATGTAACATATAGCAAACAAACTCCCATCCTTTCAGCAGAATAGTGGTGGATCACAGATATAGTTATGGAATCAATTCGTTTTGCTTAACTGTTTTTGTTACAAAGCAGGGCTCAATAAAGGAGCATAACTAAGAAGGACTAATGTAAAAAATGGAATACCACTTTTTTTTTGTAAATAATTTTGTAGAAATGAGAAAAGCAAGAATATATGTTAATAGTTGCTAATATTTGTGATTTTTGGAGCTTGAAGATTTGGGATACATGAGAATGGGGTTCTTACTTTTATTTGCAGAGTAAGAACACTTTCAGATTTAATATAAAATAGTACCACCTCATTTAGTAAGTGATGTGAGCCATATTTTGTTTAGAAATCCGTGAAAGTAAACATGCACATAAGTCTTATACATCTATACAGGTTAACAGCCTCTGGGAAAGTCACAACCAAAGTGATGTGTTTGTCCTTCTGGAAACTGAAAGGAATATGTTCACCAAGAAACAATTCCATCAGACTATGGGATGTCTAGTCCAATTGATTCTGGTCACTTCTGAACTCTTCCATCTTTAGAGACACAGGGCTCTAATATATCAGTCTCATTACTCTTGTTTTAAGTTTAAACCACTGAGATTTTGGCATTTAAAATTTCTTCCCCTTGATCAAGAGAAATACACAGAAGCATTAGTGAAACAGAGATATGAAATAGTTCTATTCTTTGCAGATCTCTCCACTTACCTTAAGTGTTAGAAAAGGGAAATGTATGAAACTCAAAAGTAACAATCATTGTATATACCTTTTCTAAAATGGTAACATGGGCACACACAGAACATCTTTAAGGGCAAGAACTTAAAAGCATTCTTTTTTGTTTTGCCTGTGACCCTATTTTGTATATATTTGTTTCTTTTTCTGTTCCTGTTAAAATGTTTTGTTATTTTTTAAAATCTCTGTTTTTCACTAAGTCCTTTTTCTTGGTTCCCATATCAATTCAGTTGAATGTATAGTATGTTACAAGATTTCTACTTTCTTTGTTTTCCAAATTAAAACAATTATAGGGTTGTTATGTATCTATTCCTTTATGAAAAAAAAAAAGATCCTCTGGATTGCATTATGTCTAGTCTTTTTCCTATAAAGAGGACAATCTTTTCCTTTTGGTCCTTTTGATCTAGACTTAAGAAAAAGATCCCCAAACTCATACACAGTATCATATACTCTGAAGCTATATTTTATCTAAGAACTTTTTAGAGAAAAAAATTTTTCTCAACCCTTCCCCCAAAGAAAGCATTTCCACATATAAAGCAGAATACAAAAATAAGATTCTATATAAATTAAGACATTTTATACTTGTTTAAGAAAAATCCTATAAATTCTACATTCTGCTTGCAAAACTACCCTGCTTCTCTGTTCTTCTTCTGAATTTGTTTACTGTGAATTTAGAAAAATATTAAAATGGCCATTTGTTTTGCATCACTATTGCTAACCATATCTTGTCTTCAGTTCTCCATCCCAATTACAAACCTAAACAACTAAACAAATCAAGGCTTTTTCTGCAATTTATCTACCTTGTCAAAAATTGGATAGTATACTTCACCAGAGATCTTCTGGAGAAATGGGTTGCTTACTGCAATGAATAATATTCTTAAATCTTTCACATTTTAGTTTTTAGTTGCTATTTTTTCAAGAGTGGGAAAAGACAGCTCTTCTATCTGCCACTGTCTAACAATCATTGGTTTGTCAGCTATGAAGTAACTTTTTTGAATAACTTTAAGAAATCAGAGGCCCGTGGCCAACTGATGAATAAAAGGGATTGAGGGCTATGTTTTATGTGGCACTACTATCTTTTCTTTATGAAGTAGCTGAATATTTGCAAAACATTCATTTTCCTAGATGATTTTCAGGACTTCATTCTCAGATTTTTCTTGGTTATTTTTTTTTTTCTAATTTTCACTTTGTAACTTAGAAGATGGATAAATGCCATGCATTTAACAAGAGGTAGAATTGAGGTAGTTAGCTGAGACAACACAGTAAAATAGAAGACATTGTTTATGTAATTTTATATTTACTTTCCTAATCAATATAGTTTCATCACAAGTTTAGAACCATCCTTTATGATGGAAGCATCATTTGCCTCCCATATTAAATTAGCTGTGAAATCTTGTTTTTCCTCCACAGCATCTCTCACACTGCTTACTTACATTCTCTGCAATAAAATCAATACCCTATTTCAGGCTCTGATCACCTATCTCCTAGACTATGAAAATCTTTTGTTATTCTTTCTTCTAGTCTATCTCCTTATTTATCTTTTGCACAGTTGCCAAAACAACCTAACTAACCTTAATGTGTCAAGGTTTACAAAGCACTTTACATATTTTAATCCTCACAATAACTCTAGATGGGTGCTATTATTTTCCCCCATTTAACAGATGAGAAAACTGAAGCTGAAATATTAAATGACTTGCTTAGGATCACACAGCTACTCTCTGAGGAATAATTTAAGGCCTTCTTGACTCTAAATCTGGCTATGCTACATGCTATCCTACCTAGATATTCCTATAGCTTAGATCTAACTCTAACATTACTCTGCTAAAAAAAAAAAAAAAAAAAAAAAAAAAAGGTTTCCATGGCTCCCCAGTGTCTCCAAGTCAAAAATCAAATTCCTTACTCCAGCATTTAACACTTGTAACTAGCTAGGTTCAAACTACTTTTTAAGCCTGCCTATTACTCCCCTTCATGTACTCTTGTGTTCCACTCACAGATTTACTTTACTACATACTTTGCAGTCTTTCCCTTCTCTCCATATTTGGAATATGTGCCCTCCTTACTAAGCATCTTAGGACATTTTCTTTGAGGTCTGGTTCAGGCTCCTTCTACTACTTTAAAAATTTTCTGATCTTCCCAATTTTTAATGTTTTTATATTTACATACTTATATAAATATATCCCCAGTAGAATGTAAGATGCTCAAAGGCAGCGATTATCTCATTTTTGTCTATTTTCTCTATCATTTAGCATAATGCCTTCATTTTTAAAAATTGGTCCAGACTTGAGATTTCATTAATAGAATATTTCTGTTGAGGAAAACTAGCTCTACCAGTGGAAACTGGCAACTGGGTCTGCACTTTTAGAGTTGCTAGGGAATCGAGGTCATACTTGACTAGGGTCATATCACAGGTATGTAGTCAAGGTAAGACTTGAAGCTCTATCTTCTCTAAAGCTAGCTATCTACTACAGCAGTGGTGTCAAACAAATAGAAATGGAGAACTGTACTCAACTGCATGTAAGGATCCCTGTGAGTTGCATATTGACTTATTAACCACATATTATCATCTATGTTCTTGTATTTTTGTTTTGTTAGACATTTTCAATTAAATTTTAATCTGGTTTGGGCAACACTCAGGAGTATTGTGGCTTGTAGTCCAGTGTTTGACATCTCTGCAACACAGCACTCTGCCTTAATATAGTAAATGTTTAATTTTTTTAAAAGTTGAATTGATTGAACAGAGGGACAACCTAACATTCACAGCCCAGGACCAAAGCAACAAGAACAATGTCTGTAAAGAATGAAGCCACTTTGTGAATTTTGAGGGTGACCTGTGAATAGGGGAGATTATTATTGAGATAATAGGATCATTACCAGTTATATTTGCTTATTTTCCCTTCATAAGGGGCAAGAGGGAGAAAAGATCTACTTAATCAAATGATAATGGAGTAATATAGGTAGAATATCAAAAATCTATCATTCAACCAGAAAATTTCCTCTTTTTTGGCTAGAAGCCTGAAATGATTTAAAAATAAGCAAGCAAGGGGAGGGGAATTCAGTACATTAGGGTGAGCAAATCTCTTAAATTTTTTGCAAGTGGTCTGGGAGAAATCACAATAATGCTGGTAGTTCCAGAATTGCCAAGAAGTCATTGAAATTCCATAACTTCAAGACTAGAATCAAGAGGAAACAATGGAATCTATGCTGTTAAGATTGCAAAGAAGTTGTGGTTTCATCATCTTCCTATAGGAATTACCTGGAATGAACACAAAGGTACTTATTGCAGAGAAACCAAAGGAAGAGCCTTGGCTTTATGGTGTTTACAGAATCTCAAAGTTCCATTGGGCTTTTAGTCTTACCTCAAGCAGGTAAAATCAATCTGGAGTGTCCCTGAAGCCAGGTGATAAGTTTTCTTAAAACCAAGGTGACCCTGCCCAGTGGAATTGGAAGGGGGAGGAAAAGAGAACTATATTTTCTCTTTAAATTCTCCAAAGAGGAGTTAGTATACTACTCAAAGTTTCTTTTTCAAGATGAGGGTATGCTATGCTCAGAAATAAAACTGACCAAACTTCCAAAAGGCCAAGAGTTAGTCATAAACCATGGAGTACTAAAACAACCTTGCCTGTAATGTCTACTTTATAGGGAAGAAAGGAAAACTAAGAGTTGCCTAGATTCTGAGGAGAAAATGAGGGTTTGTATATCTTATTCTGCCACCATATCTCTTCCTCAGTCTCCCCACTTAAGTCTATTGCCAAGAATAGGTAGAGAAGCTTAGTGTAATCTGGACATGATAATCTAATCACATCCAAAGACAGAAACCAAGATGCTGAGGGTACTGTGCAGCCCTGGTGGCTCTTGAGAAATAGGTCCCTTAGAGATAGACAATCTACATATTTTCTGATTAGGAAGACAAAAGCTTTTATCACACTGGCAGAAACAAACCCTAATAATAATGCAAAACCCCAGAAAAGACAATTGCTGCTACTATTAGCCCACCAAAGAATGAATAGCTGTCAACTTTTCTCTAGACCTAGAATTCTGGGAGTAGAATTCATAGAGCTACAATTAGAATTTTTAAATTATGTTTTTCCTTCTTGGCAGAAAGATAGAAATGAAGGGTCCACAGTAGTAAACAACTTCCAAATGGTAGTAAATAGCTACACATATACCAAGAAATATCACAAAGGTATCCTGCTAAAGTTTTAGCCTCAGTGTTGATTTTACTTATCCTTACACAGAAATTTAGGTACAAGACAGGAAAATGGAAGAACACTCGAACATTCCCTTTCAATATTATTAGATAGCTTCTGGAAGAGTGTGCTTAGACAATCAAATTTAAATATGATGTACAAAGTGGGGATGGGAGGAAAACAGTATTTTCTTTTAGGTGTTCAATATCTGATCACCTAGTAGCAACAGCAGTGGAGTTTAATAGCAAAGAGGAAACATCTCTAATTGTTGGAAATTTTTTTTCTATTCAACATTTTCACATTATTTTTCAATCTTAAAGACTCATATCTGAACAAAAGATTTTATTTGTGAGAATTACAAGTCTAGAAGTGGTTCTGAAGAATCATAATCTTGGGAGTCAGTTAATGTAAAGAACAAAGTTGTCAAAGTTGTTTTGTGAACTTTGAGGGATCCTTTACAATGCCCAAATAGCAGCCAACAAATACAATCCATATGAGTCCCATCCTGCATAGCAACTCTCACCATGTACAGTTACCTGAATCAAAATAAAAGAGTCAAGCTGTCATCACCAACTATTATTCAGTTGGTCAAAATGTCCTTTTCCACATTTAGCAAGAGTCCAACTGATTGATGTTTTGTAAGGCAACTGCAGCATGGTAGCAGCAAACAGTAGATATTCTTAGCATATGTTGGGTCCTCTACTAGCTGTTATCCCACCTTAGGAAATTTCAGAAGCTTGACCACAACAGGTGTGGAGTGCTGAGGTTTTAACAGAAACAGTCAAGTTGTCATTTCCCTGTTTCTATCTAGTTGTATAGCTGGAAGTGCAGCAAAGCCCAGCTTCATTATATTTAAAATTTTCCCATTTTGTTTTTAACAGTTAACAGTTAAGTTGTCATTTCCCTGTTTCTATCTAGTTGTATGGCTAGAAGTACAGCAAAGCCTAGTTTCATTTATAATTTAAAAATTCTCATTTTGTAGGGTTACAGAATCAGGAGTTTTCAAGTACATGTCAAGAGAAAGTAGAAATATTAACAGTCTCAACTCCTAATATCATTCGAACGGAAGCCTCTGTGTAACTTCCAAAGTTTTCCCCCATACTCCCTCAGGAAGCACCCTGGAATTCTTCATGGTTCACCCTAAAAAAATGGGTCTACCATAAAAATAAAAAACCAAACACATTACTAACATTAAATTGAAAGTAAGGTTCAGGTTATGTAGGTTTCCACCAGTCTGTTTACCCCATGCCTCAGAAACTAAGGAGAGAATAAATACTCCCTTGATTTCCAGTGGTGACCCCTTAAAAAGTAAAAACACATGACAACACACTACCTGATATTAACTGAATTTTCCAAAGCCATTGATACAGCAACATTTCATCAGAAAATTAAGGTGACCCAGCCCTCTGCAGATGTGAAAGCGATTCATTTCTAACTCAGTTATATCCAAATATGTCCTAGATACAGTTGGGAGAGAGGTTTGAAATAGGTGAGAAAGAACAGTAAGCAATGAGAGTTAATTTATGAAGGACCAGAGTTAGAGGAATAGGTTGTATGCACAATGGATGAAATCAAAGGCCAGGTTGTTAAGCACAATCCACAATGGCCAGAGAGAGAGAGATATCTGTGTATCAAGGTAAGGTAGTCAGCAACAAGTTAACAGTCCAAGGGAGCAGACAATTAACAGTCCAAGGCCAAAGCAAGGGTCAGAAAAACTGGATAATGGCCAAAGGAAGTGCCTGAAGTTAAACAAATAATTCTTATAGTTTTTCAGTCTCAATGAGGTGGGCACCCCCCTGATCTTCTGGATCAGTTGGTCCCTGCTCACCTCCACTACCTCCTGATTGGGAAGTAGCTGTTTCTGGACGACCAGGAACAGTCTGTTCTATTTCCCATCGGTTTGCTGTCCTTCTTCCAATTCTCTCTGCAAATTCTCTTTGGAAACTATATTTTGGCTGGCTTTCACGCCAGCCTCTCTGATGAACTGTTCTCTCTTCGACTGCTTTTTGCTGTCTAGTTTGGCGATACTGTTCATAATCTTCAGTCATCTTCTTCCGTAGTGTTTTGCAAATGGCCTTGTATTCTGGGCCCTTATCACCCCTAGCTGCCATGTCTCTCCTCTTAGCCAGCAGATTGAGTGTTTCTTGGCTAAGGCGGTTTCTGGGCTCTTTTGGTCTCTTCATTGTGATGATTTTTTTACACCGGTTAATCTTTTGTAATAAATGCCGTTCATATTCAGAATCATAGTCTCTATTTCTGTTCATTTCCCAATTTTGAGATTCTACAGTATGTTGAAACAGTTCTTCTTCAAGCTGCTGTAATCGCACACAGTGCCTTCTTTTCATCTTCATCCTTTCTTCTAATTTGGTATTTAATTTAACCTTTGCCCGAACCAGTCGATGATATGACTGCATACAGACAACCGATTCTGAAATGACTGCCACATCTGTAACCAGTTGTTTCTTGTCTGTTAAAATGTAATCTACTTCCTCTTTTACAACTTCATCTGGCGACCATGTCCAGCGCCTTCCAACTCTCTTCATGAAAAAAGTGTTCATAATATACAAATGTGAGGCTTCTGCATATTCCACAAGTCTCTGACCTCTCTCATCTCTTGATCCAGAACCGTATCTTCCAACATACTCTTCCCCTTCCCCACCTGTGCCCACTTTTGCATTGAAGTCACCAAGTATCAAAGTATATGCCGACTCAATTTGGAGGATTTTATCCAGATCCTCGTAGAACTTGTCTACCTCCTCCTCCTCAGCTATGGATCTTGGCGCATAAGCAGCAATGATTTTCATGGTGGCATCCCGGCTGACTCTCATGGTAAGCACCGCGAGGCGAGAGGACCACGTATACCATGAAATTATATTCCGCGTGGCCTTTGGGCCCACCATGAAACCAACCCCACCGACTCCTTCGTTGCCCTCTCCAAGGAGAACCTGCCAACCATCCTTCCACTCGGATGAAACTTCTTCTTCCCGCCTGGTTTCATTTATAGCCAGGATATCAATGTGTATGTTTTTTAGTTCCTCCAGGAGCGTGTCTACCAGCTCATCAGTGGACAAGGAGCCCACGTTGAACGTCCCAACGGCCAAATCTATGTTTATATAGGGCCTCTTGGCGGCCTGGGGGGCTTTTTGCGCCTTTCCGCTTCCGCCTCGGGCCCCGTCACTGCAGGAGGGGCCGTCATAGGGAGAGGGGCCATTTTGAATTTCTGCCCGATTCATAGTTTTCGTGGCCAAAAAAAAAGAGGGGGGAGCACCCAGCAGGCTGACCTTCTGGTGACGAGCCTCTCCGCGCTCGGCTAGGCTGGGCCTCCGACGGCAGACATACAGCGTTCAGACACGTTCAGCAAGGAAGGAATAAAAAAATATATTAATAATCATAACAGACGTTTAACTAACGCCCGGGGGGGATGGGGAAAGGTATAGGGAACACCATAAGACCAGGGGCTCAACCGTCGCCGGAAACTGAGTCGGGAAGATGCACTACTGCGCAGGTGCGAAAGCACCTCGGCTAGCAAGCGCACTCGAGCCACCACGCAGGCGCGAGGAATGAGCGCTCGGGATGGCTGGAGCCCGGAGATCTCCGCCTCCCTCCAAGTGTTTAGTTTCCGGGGGCCGGAGAGGCCGGCCTTCGGGCGCGCCGCTGACGTCATCACCGCGCGCTGCCACGTCTCCTCAGCTCCGCGGCAACCGGGGCTGGTCACTGCTGACTGGACTGCAGCTGGGGTCTGGCCGCCGGGCGTCCGGAGACAGACTGGCCACCCCTTTTCGGATCTCTGTGAGGCGACGAGGGACAGCAGGCCTGGAGCGTCGCGGTCGGGGCGGGGGAGGGAACCTGTCCGCCCGCCCCGGGGACAGCCCGTGAAGCCATCACCGCCTTTTTGGGGAACCCGCCCCGCCGTCCAGGCCTCCATGCGTAAGTCCCGAGGCCGCTGGCCCATCTCCGGGTCCGGCCGCCTGTCTCGTCTTTCTCCTCTTCTCTCTCACTCGTACTGGTCAGGAAGAGGCCCCAGCTCGGCCTCCCTGCGGTCCCTTTCTCTTCTCTCCTTCTTTTCTCCCCTTTCTGCCTTGTGCAGCCCAGAACGAGAGAAGCCCCCTCACGGAGGAGGGAGCCCGAGCCCTTTAAACTCCGCTCATTCGCCTCTGGTGTGTTAGTCCATCCGGACTCCCGAGGGCCGCCACGGGAGTTAGGGAAAGTCAGCTGTGACGTTTTGGAAATCTGAGTTTCTCAGACGCTTTGTGATGATTCTGGAACCCTAAAAGCTGCAGCATAGGAAACTTGGTTTGCTCACCCTGCCCGATGGCCCGTGGAGTAGTCAGTCTGATGGGAAATTTCACTTCTCCTGTTTGTCAGTCTCTCTTTTTCTGAGCAAACTTTTTAAGGATTCAGTTTCACGGGATTGATAGGTCTGTGTGGGGAGGGGCATTGGGGATCCCAGGGGGCCGTAATGGGACTGTAGTACAACTCACATCTGAAAAAAAAAAAGCTCCCTCCACCCCTCAACATTACTGGACAAGGAATTTTCCACCCCTGCTTGCAGATCTCTCAAGGAGAGAAAACTCATTGTCCCAGTTGCACCCTGTTCCAAGTTTGGATACCTCTGCTTATTAGGAATGTTTTCTTCTTTTTCCATTCCCTTTCTAATTTTCCTAGTTAGATTTTATTATCAATACTTTTCCATACCGTAAAACAGAAGTTCTTTTTGTGCCTTAGACCCCTTTGGCAGTCTAAGTGAAGCCTGTGGACTACTTGTATATGAGTAAATAAATACGTACTTAAAATATGCATACCTGTTACATGCCTAAATTAAACAAGATTACAAAGGAAATCAATTATATAGAAAAACAATTATCAAAATATTAAAAACAACAACCCAAAGAAACTCCTGCCATGGGATTTGAATAATTTCTCCTATAATTGAATGTTTCTTTTCCTAAGCAAAAATTTTAAGGGCTTACTGTAAGAGAATCATTGGTTCTGTGCTGAAAGGGACTTGGAGACCCTAGATGCCCATAGTCTTTTTTTTTTTTTTTTTTTTTTTTTTTTTTGGGAGAAAAGTTCCTCCATTGTTAACAGTATTTTATATTTCTATGACATCTGATTTTGAAAGTACTTTCTCATCTAACATATCAGGTGATTCCCAAAGCAATCCTCTGTGAAAGATAAAGTAGATAGAACATAGAATTCTTCTTAGAGAAAACTGAATTACACTTCAGTGATTTGCCTAAAGTCTTTATTCATTTAGTAGTGAAACTAATACTAGAATCTTTTGATTCCTCATTTTAGACTCTCCAGTACATAAGTAATTCCCTGGGCAGTATACCAGCCCCTTCAGTATTTCAGTTAATTGAAAATTAAATGATAAATTTATAACATATAAGTATATATCTTGTTATGTTAAATTGAAGTTGTATTTATGTTCTTTTTAGCATTAAGCACCTACTATATGCCAGACACTATCCTGGGATTTAATACAAAAGTGAAAACAGCCCTTGTCCTCAAGTATACATTCTATCAGGATAGCTATTTGTATGTAAGGTTGAATAAAATGTATAAAAGGAAATTTGGGGAGAAGAAGGTGGAGGCAGTGAGAGAGGCATGATCAAGAGAAATGTGCTGGAAGTGATCCACAAGCTGAGTTTTGAAGAGAAATAGGGACTTTGGGAAGCAGAGGTGAAGAGTGAGTACATTCTAGGCATGGATCTTGGCTCTTTTAAAACCACAGAGCTGAGTGTTGGGAATGTTCTGTTTGAGGAACAGCAAGATAACCTGTTTGGCTGCACGATAGAATTCTTGCAAGAGACTAATGTATATAAGGTTGGAGAGATAGTTTGGACATAGATAGTCAAAGGTCTTTAAATGTCAAGCAGAGAAGTTTGTTTGATCCTAGAAGTAATAAATAGGAAGCCACTAAAGCTTATTGAGCAGAGAGATAACATGATCATTACATCTTTGCTTTAGGAAAAAGTCCTTTTGGCAGTTGTGTGTAGCAGTGATGTCAATTCAGATGAAAATGAGGGCCATTAAGCTGTACATATGAGTCTCTGTGGCTTCATATTGTTGTATTTTTAAAATACAATATTCATGCTTTATGGTATTTTTTTAAAATTTTGTTAAATATTTCCCAGTTACATTTTAATCTAGTGTGGCAGCATTTGAAAATGTTATGGAATTAGTGCTTTGGACTGCATACCTGACCTCTAGGGGGCATGGTTGATATCTCTGACATGAAGAATAGGATGAAGAAGAGAGAAACTTGAGGCAGGGAGGTCAACTTGAAAGTTATTGAAAAGTCCCAGTGAAAGATGGTAAGAGCCTGAACCAAAGTGGTGACTAGGCTAATAGAGAAAAAGATAATTAACAAGACTTAGTAATTGGTTGAATATATAGGATGAGTTTGAGCAATTAAGAATGCCTCTGAAATTGCAATCCTGAAAGACTAGAAGATTGGTGCCATTGACAAAAATAGAGAAATTGGAAATAGGGAGAAGCGGGATGAGTTGTTTTGGACTTTTGAATTGGAGATGCCTGTGAGACATTTCCAGAAGTTCACTGAGAGAGAGTCAAGGGCTGGATATGTAGATCTAAGGATTATCTCCATAAAGATTATAATTAAACCCACAGGAGGAGATGAGCTCACCAAAGAAGAGCTTGTAAAGAGAAAAGAGAACCTGTGACAAAGTTTTGAGATATACCACAGTAAGGGTCTAGGAAAAGAGATTGAGAAGTGATTATTGTTTGGAGTAGATCAAGAAGGAATGATATCATAGAAAAGAGTATGTACAAGAAGGTGTCAAATGTTGCTGAAAGGTCTGGAGGGTGAGGATTGAGAAAAGATTTTCAGATTTGGCAATTGATAGATTGATAACTTTTTCTGGAGCAATTTCAGTTGAGAGATAAGGTCAATTAGATTACAAAGGTTCCTAGGTCCCAGCAGTTTGGCCCTGAAAGGAGAGATAAAGATATAGCTTCGAGGGTAATAAACCCAAATGATAGTTGTAAAACTCTTTTTTTTTTTTTTGGAATGTGTGTTTTCTTTAAAGAATGGAAGAGACTTGAATGTGCTTGTAGGCCTCTGGGAAGAATCCAGTGAAGATTGGATCTAGTGGAGAGATGGAGAGATTGAAAATTAGAGAAAGGAAGTGGGTTATAATTGCAGTCTCCTGTGTAAATTTGAGTTTTTTGGAATTAGGAATACTTTGTAGGATTAGGCTGTGACCTTTTTTCTACACACTTTTCAAGCAAATACCTTAGCTCAGAGTTTTTTCATTTACATCTCATTCAATTTTGTAAGATATTTATAATTAGAAATAAATAATATTAATCATTTTACATTGAATTAAATGAGATAGAAAGATTTAAATAAAGTTTTCTAGGGAATTAAGTAAAACTTTTTTATCTGAGTATTTTGGGGTCAAAACGATGAATATTGTTAATCCTTCCATTATTTCAGTGCTTCTCATAAGTTTTGGTCCTTTGTACTTTTAAAAGTCATCAAGGACAGTAGACCTCACTCTACCTCCATTTCCTTCCTTCCCCCCATCCCTACCTGCCCAAGAGCCTTTATGTGGGTACTAATATTTGCTGTATTTGACATTAAAAAGTGTTAGTATTGTTGTGAAAATAGTTTTGACTTTAGGGACCCTGAGGAATGTTACATTAGACTAACATAGCTAAAGAATACTGCAAATATTTGATTGATTTGTCTTAAGCAGCTTTTCATTTACTTTTTCTTTTTTTTGTTGCATTACTCTAAAGCAGTAAATTTATATTTCTCCAGAGGTGGAACAGGTTGGAAACCACTGACTGGGTCACAGCTGCAGGTGGCACTGGAAACATTCTGGTTCCTGGACATGCCCGGTGGAAGGAGGGGCCCCAGTCGGCAACAGCTCAGCCGTTCAGCTTTACCTTCTCTACAGACCTTGGTTGGAGGAGGCTGTGGCAATGGAACAGGTCTAAGAAACAGGTATGGGTAGAATGATGCTGTATGCTATTTGTAATGTGACAAGATCAGAAGCCATCAGGCTGCAGAGAGTTATTTTTCAAAAATTATTCCTGAATCCCACTTTTTGAAAGCTTTGGAATATTTTAAAATTGCCTTGGGTATAGCAGGGGAATCTCATAGTTAGAGATTAAGGAATATAGTACCAACTGTTTCTTGGTTTAAAATAATATCTGAGTATCTAGGTGGTTTTTCTAGCTGTTAGCTTTTTGACTATTTCATTGTTAATTTGTATCTTCATGAGAAGATGGGAAATGTGGAGGAAAATAATGTGGTATTTTGCAAGAAATTAGGAAACAAAGTTATAGATATTAACAGGAAGGAAGTTGAAATTAATGGCTAGCATGAGGTCTGGGATTATAGGCTTGATTGCATTACATTGAATAAGATTATTGCCCAAATTTTTCTTTACTAAAATATCTTAGCAACAAGTGAGTTTGAAAAACTGTTTTTACCAAAATTTTTGTTTTAATAGTTTGTATTCTAAAATAATAAATGATTTAATTTGTAAGCTTAATTTATCCCTGCTATTCCTGGTTCTCAGTAGCATAGTGATTAAGAATTAAGTGTATTTTTAGCTACCTCATCGAGAAGTTTGGTTGTGTAGCAGTGAGTGGGTGGGGATTCTGTTCTAGGTTCTCCCTAATCTCTTTTTTAATCTGTCATTTTTGCCATCTGAGCAAAGTTATTACTTGCTTTTTTTTTTTTTTTTTTTCCCTGAGGCTGGGGTTAAGTGGCTTGCCCAAGGACACACAGCTAGGAAGTGTTAAGTGTCTGAGACCAGATTTGAACTGGGGTCCTCCTGAATTCAAGGCTGGTGCTCTATCCACTGCTCCCTATTACTTGCTTTGGTTTAAATTAGCATTTTAATTCTAAAGGTTATTATCCATACTGTTAACAGCCTCATCTTTCACTTTTACACAGTATAAACCTTATACTCCAGCTAAACTGGTCTTCTAAGTATACCCTGTACTTGATTCCTTAAGTTTTGTCTAAGCTTTTTTACATCACCTGAAATGTATTATTGTCTACAGTGTCTTTTTAAAAATTTTACTTATTCTTCAGGAAACAGCTGAAATCTCCCTATCCATTGCAGTCAGAGATGTTTCCCTCTGACTTGTGTATAGCATTTGGATCATGGTACCATGTGGTAAAGAATATGTCCTAGATATGAACAGGGCATAAATCCATTTGTCTAGTCTATTTTGACAGTCTTTTTTAGAGAAGGGAAATATGGGATGTATGTCTTGGAATGTTTGAGGGAATTTTCTAATGAAAGTGGTAATCTTGTGGTTTAGGGATTTGTGTGTGGGGAAGTTGTTAGCCAGAATTTCTCTTCCTTTCTCTTCTCACTTCTCCTTTCATATACTGAGTGACTGAGGAGTTGAGAATGCTTCTGACGTAACATACCTTAATTACTAAATGATGCCATTGACAAAATTTGGGAAGTTGGGAATAGGGAGTGGGTTTTTAGTAATAATGAATTCTGTTTTAGACTGTTGAATTTTGAGACATAATTTCAAAGTATTCAGTAAATAATTGGTTTACTAAACCAATTTTATGGACTTTTCATCTATTATTTCCTTCTGTCCCTTTCAGGGACCAGTTGTAGTATTCTTTTGATCTTGTCCATTAGGAGAAAAGATGGGTTCTGATTCCTATGAATTTCTAAAGTACAGAAAATTGTCTTATATCAATTCAATAGTGCATTGTGTTTTGGAAACTTAATGTTGAATAGTCAGTCTGAAACTGATCCCTCTTTTCAAGAAAAAATTTTCTGAAAATACCATCCTCATATGACCCAAGCTTTTTGCATATTCTGCAACAACTTTCAAGTCTCTAGAAAATTATCTCATTTTATATAAACAACTGGAAACTTGGTTCTCTATGTATGTTTGTACTCACATTCATAAAACCATTTGGTTACTGACCAATGCTTAGTATAGAATCTCACTAGAAGAAAAAGGAAGAAAGGCAGAATGTTAGTCATAGAAATATGGTTATTTGCTCTCCCTGGGTGCATAAAAATGGTACCAATAATCATAAGATCATAGATTTAAATCTGGAAAAAAATTTTAGATCTAGTCTAACTCTTTGATTTTATAGATCAGAAAAACTGAGGCCCATCTGGGATATGAACTAAGTTATACAAAGTTCTTTTGGTAGAACTTTTTGGTATTTATACATCAGGGGATATTTTCAGAGACTTAAAGATTATTCATAGGACATGCGGAAAAACCTTAGTTATGTGAAGACAGTATCTTCTGAGAGGATTTTACAGAAGAGGCATCAATTTTATAGTCACCATCATACACCAAAATTTTCAAACCTAGAATGCTATTGCATGGTACATGACAACTTACTAAAAATATTTTAAGTGACTTGCTAGAATCAGAATTTAGCTTTTTTTCTTGTATTTATTTATTTATTCGTTCATTCTTTTATTTATTTATTTTGCTTTTTTTTTAGGGTGATGCTTCTGGGGTTTTCCTAGCTCAATTAGCATTTTCAAAGTAGCTCCCTTCTTTTTGTAATTTTACAAAATGCAGGTCTTGTTCTATTGTATCTTAGTGCAAGGACTCGCTGCTTGAGTAATTTTCTGCAAGAAAACTACTGTTCTCCATTTAAGATTTGAGATTAGGAGCTCCAATTTATTTATTGTATAATAGATCACCCTAGTGAAAAATAGAAACATCTGGTATTCGTTGGACATTATCAGCAGTATTTCATTCCTGTTCTTCAAGTGTTATCAGATATAAATTTGTCTTTTTAGGGGCTAAAGATGATAGATCTTAAAAGGACCAAAGCAGAACAGGAAACACTGCCTGTTTAAGCTACCAGTGACCCATTCATTATAAAAGAAGATGGGAATGCTGCTCCCTTTTTCGATTGATGTACTTATAGGCAAGCATTCTGCCTTGATTATCTTAGGGTGAATCAGTGTAGATACCAGGATAATTAAAGATATTAAAACTTCATTCCTTTCCAAAAAAAAAAAAATTAAGATTTTTTTTTTGGGGGGGCAATAGGAAATTAGCATTCAAGAGTTATGAGAGATACCTGTTTAGATTATAGTTAATGAATATAGGCTTAGATGTTAAAACTGAATCTTTAACATATATGCTCTCCAGGACCTCTAGTTTCTTTATTAACATAACAATCTAGAACAATCATGTAGTAATTATGTGACTCCAACATCCCACTGCTTAGTACTCCTATCTTGGAGGTATTAGGTTACCCAGGTTACAGCTGCAAAACAACAAAGAAGAATGAACAACACAAAAGAAATGACTCAAGTCACAGGAAGAAAATGACAGGGACTGGATAGAATAAGACCACACTGGGATGTGTGCCAGGTGGAACACAGTTATACAGCTTTGCTCTGAGTTGTAGATATGTTATCTACATATGATTATTTATACTCAGAACTTTGATTTTTGGAGTTCTTTGTGAGAGAAGATGAGAAGCAGGGATTGAGAATGATTTTGCTAGAGACACAATCAAAAGGAATCCTATCATGCTGGGAATAAGAACCCCTTTCTTGAACCAGGTTTACCTAAAGTGATTAGATACTGAAATATTTGCTTGAGGGAAGGGAGGAAGTCTATGTCAGAAAAAAAAAAAAAATAGCTTTAGTGTTTGTTTACTCACTTGAAATTGGCTTGACCTAAAGCACAGCAGATTTCTTTTGATTTTTAATAGTGAGCAGGGTGTCCCCCTGCCTCTATCTTGGTAGAGTGTTGGCAGAAATACTCCAAATGATGGTAGTATCTATAGATTAGAGATTTGTGTCTCTTGTATCCATGCATTCCTTTGTCAAGGAACAGAGGCATTAGAACATGACTACTACCTACTACTAAGTCTGTTGTGATTTCTGTTATTCTTCTTCTCTTTGCCCCATAACTTTAAGATACAGATAAAAGTATAGATTTATACAAGGGAAAAGGTACTGGCTATGATGATGTGGGCTGAGATGAGGACTATCAATAAAAAGATTAGGAGTTCATATACTACATGAACTTGACACAAGTATATAGGTAGCTACTTCAATTCATTAAAATAACATTTGCATCACAACCAAAGACGTGTATTTGAAAATTGTCAAGGAAATTTTATACTTAACATTACAATTTGATTTTCATGTTTTAATAAGTTATTGATGTATTAAGTCATTCTAAGTGTGAAAAGATCAGGGAAGAGCTGGTGGCTTGATAGGGAGGTGAATAGAGGAAACTGAAGAAAAGAAAATGTAAGTAGAATGAAAAACAGAACACCAAGAAAGCAGGACAAAATAGTAGAATAAGTACCAGAATGTGAAAACATTGAGTTAGAGTAGTAAAGAGAGCAGAGGCTAAAGTTATGGCCATTCACTTGAGCTAGATGGGGGGTTGCTGACTTTAAAACATATGCCCTCCATGTACATAGTAAAACAGATAATTTTTAATATTCTGTCTATACAACTGTTATATTTTTTAAAGCTCTTTAGCCTTTTTTATTGGATCTAAGTATAATAAGGTCTTGAATTAATTATAGTTATCTGTTTCAGGAATGGTAGTGCTGTTGGCCTTTCAGTCCCTCCTATCACAGCCTTAATTACTCCTGAGCCTGTACGTCATTGCCAGATTCCAGACTTGCCTGTGGACGGGAGCCTACTCTTTGAGTTTCTCTTCTTCATCTATCTTTTGGTGGCCCTGTTCATTCAGTACATCAACATCTACAAAACTGTGTGGTGGTATCCTTATAATCATCCTGCTTCTTGTACTTCACTGGTAAGTTTTATTGACTTTCAAGTTCAAATTCCTTTAGGTCACATAAGATTCTTATATGTCTTCTATAGGTAGAAAAATTATGTACAGCAAAAATCTCTTTTCATTAAAACTTGGAAGAATTGAGTGACTTACAGTCCAATAACTATTCCAAGAATCTTTTCTCATAGTTCATGTTTTGAAGGAATGAAAATAATTGGAGATATATAAATGGATCACTTCTGAATTCTCTAGTAAGAATGCATTTTCTTGCATCATGACAAGTATTTCTAGAATAAATTATATTGTCTCAAAGTGTAGCATGGCATTGTGGATAGATAAACCAGACTTAGAGTCAAGATAATCTGGATTCAAGCTCTGTCTCTGTGGTCATTGCCAAGTCATGTAAATTCAGTTCTTTCAGGCAATTCTGGAAGACTATACATTTTAGAACAATTGCCAGTTTTCACTGTTAAAGGTTTCTCACTGAAATTTCCCTATACTGGTGAAATCACAAGTGTAGGGTTACAAAAAGCAAAACTTAACCCCAAAAGCTTGAGATAATTTGAATTATGGTAGTGATGGTGTTTAGGTTTTTGCCAATATCATCCATTGTTGCAGAGACTTTAATTACCAACCAATAAAAATTAGTCAACCTCCAATTTGGGGAGTTGTTGAATTTGACTCTTCTGAGTATCATATTAAATTTATTTTATTTTATTTTTTTAACTTTATGCCATTTTATTTGTCTTGCAAAATGTAACACCTTTTAATTTAATAACAGATAGTCAATATGCATGCCTTATGATAAAAAATTTGCCTAATTCTATCATTAATTTCTGCCAATCTACTATTATTCAATTACTTTACCAAATGCAACAAACATTACTTGCTTTGAAATCACCTATATACATTATGCATGTACTTTCACATACAGATGGTAAAGGTCCAATATTTGAAGGTAATAGGATGGCTGACGCTGCACTATACAACTGTAATATACTCAGTGAAGTAGAGGCTGCTCAAATAGCACATGATAATCTTCATTTGTCAGCTAGATCTTTAAGGAGACTCTATGGTATCTCCAAACAGGTAGCAGCAGAGATAGTTAAAAGATGTTTGAAGTGTCCCTTTACGCCACAAAAACCTGATCCAACTCACAATCCAAGAGGTGATGGACCCAATGATATTTGGCAAATGGATTTTACACATTGGAAAACTCAGTACATCCATGTAACTTGATCCTCATTCAAAATTCTTATTAGCTACTCTTCAACCTGGAGAAGCCTTAAAACATTAAATATTAAATATTAATTAAATTATTAATTAAATATTAAATTTAATGGAAATGTGAAGGCTCTCTGTTTTTGAAATGCAACAGGCCACAGGCTTCTAACTCAAATGTTACCTAGCCAGTTTGTTGTGACATTTGGTGCATTCCAAAGTTGGCTCTGTTGTGTGACACTTTCCTTTTCTTCCCTACTCTCTGTTAATTGTTGACAAAGGGAGTAGAAGAAGATGTGGAAAAAGAATAAGAATGTCCAGAAGATGGATACTTGCATAAGTGGCAACAAGGCAAGGCAATGAGCACTTTTCTGTTAAGTGCTTACTATGTGTCAGGAACTTTGCTAAGCATGGATAAAACAAAAACAATCTCAATAATACACTGAGATTATCAAAATGTTTTTTAAAACAAGTTCATGGTCCTCAGGTTAAGAACTCTTGCCATTGATTAATATGTTGTTGTCAAGAAAGTTTGGACTAGTCTGTTTCACAGTTAATGTGAGATTTTCATGAAGTCTCAGTGACTATGGCCTATAATACTTCCATAATTCTTTATAGCAGTAGTATCAAACTCAAATAGAACTGGAAGCTGCTAATCTGTACATAAGGATTCCTTTGGTCCTTTTATTGACAAGTTTTAAAATATGTTCTGTGTATTTTATTAGTTTTTTATTGTTAAACATTTCACAGTTACATTTTAATTTAGCTTAGACTGACCTTGATAAGACATGTGTTTAATACTTCTGATTTATGGTATCCAACAGAGGTGAGTGTCTAAAAGATAATTCAGTAATTCTTTGTTGGTTGATTAAAATTTTCTTTGTCCTTATGATGACTCTCTTTGCTTTTTTTGAGGTTTTTAAGACTAAGTAAGGAACTTTTCTACTCCAAACCATTGTGACTAGAATTTTTATTTTTAAATGTATGTTGAAACTATAACTGCTGAATCTTCATTATTATCTTTAACATTAATATAATCCAGTCCTAAAGCCTCAAAGAAACGTACAGACACGAATTTGAAATTTTCTTGTTAACATTGCACATTCTAAGATTTTTTTTTTATCAAATTGTCTTAAAATTATTAGTATTATTAAAAGTCTAAGGTTCCATCTCATTCTCTGCAAATTTGCAAAGATGACAGAAAGATGGAGTATTCAGTTTTGCGAGAGCTGTATGAACACAAAACCAGAGGAAGAGCCATATTTGTGAAGCTGTGAATTGGACCGATCTTTCTGAATATCATTTGAAAATTATGCAAGAAAAGTGACAAAATATCTATATCATTTGATGCAACGGTCTTGTTCTTGGGCATATACCCCAAGGAAATAGATTGAATGTGCTGTAGTAATATTCTTTATGGAAGCAAAAACTTGAAAATGAAGTGGGTGACCATCATTTAAACAATAGTAAATAAATGTAATGGGATATTATTATAAAGTATATGACTCTAAAGAATTCAAAGAAACATGGGAAGATTTGTATCATCTACAAAATAAGCAGAACCAGGAGAAAATATGTACAATGACCTCAGTGTTATAAATGAAAAAAAAAAAAAATCACTAAAACAAAGCCAGACCTTGCGTAATTGGGAAAAACAGTGAAGGTCCTAGAACATAGATCATGATATAAGTCTTTCTTGTCATTGTAGGATTCAGAAGTGGGGCAGGATGTTGTAGCCATTTTCAGAAGTAGTCACTGGTTTTGGAGGTTTCTGTTTAATTGATTTTCTTTGTCATGAGAGAAAGTTGAGCAATCTCAGGGGCTGGAGAGAATTGAGAGTCTCAGAAATAATTATGATATAAAAACAAAATCAAAAATATGTAAAACAAATTATATCTGCTCTATCAATTGATACATATTTTATCCTAGATCCCATCATTGTTGTTGATGCCCTTGCCCAGGCAAGGCAGGCTGGTATACTCAAAAGAACAGTGGATTGAGTCAACGATCTAGCTGTGTATACTTGGGCAAATGACTTCACTACTCTGGACCTCCATTTCTTTACATCTAAAATGTTTTGCTCATATGTAAGATCCTATCTACCTCTAAAAATCTGTGGCCAAAATCCTTTCCCCATTTTGTGAGTAAAAACACTGCCTAAGGTTTTGGAAACTTAATTAACATGCTCAACTCAGAGATTGCCAGAACTAAGTATATTTTTTAAATTTTTTGACTTTTCCACTCATCTGTGCTCTATATCAGAGGTGTCAAAATTGTAGCCCTCAAAGAGGCCTGGAACCAGGTTAAAATGTAATTGGGAAATGTTTTTATAAAAAAAGAAATAAAAATACTGTACAATATTCATAATGTTTGTGATTTTTTTTTAAGTCAATATGCAATCTGCAAGGATCTGTTTCTACTTTTGAGTTTGATACCATTACTCTAAACTTTAATGCAAACTTTTAAATTGTACTTTTAATGACATTTCTAATTTATATTTAATTCTTTGGTCAGCCAATAATTATTTGTGAATTGTGGCTAATGTTTCTAAAGCATTTTGAGGTTTGCAAAGTGCTTTACTCCCAGGGACTGTGTATGGTGTCTATACACCACAGTATATGGTAGTGCCGAGCATTATCCCATCTACAGACTGAGAGAACTGAGCCTCAGAGAGCTGAACTTTGTTCAGAGATTGTTCAGAGATGTACAGTTCAATGTCATAGCTGTATTTAGCCATGTTTCCTAACTCCAGCACCACTAAAATACACTATAATTTTTATCCCTGACTATAATGGTGGCCCTATAGGAAGTGTAACCTTTGGAAGACTTGAAAATCCTTCAACTGTTAGTGCAAACTTCTTTTCTCTGGAAACTAACATCTACATAGTACTTTTCAACTGAATACAGTCTGTTTCTTTCTGATACAAATATTTGTTCTCTGTAGAATTTTCATCTCATTGATTACCACCTGGCTGCATTCATCACAGTGATGCTAGCAAGGAGGCTTGTCTGGGCGCTCATCTCAGAGGTAATGCCTATTAGGCTATATTCTTTCTCTTTGAGGGCTCAAGTTGAAGATCTTAAGGTTATTAAAAATGTCCAAGTTAAAACTTATTACTACTTTTTAAAGAATGATTTTTTAAATTGCATGATGTATAAAAGAAAATGTTCTCCCCAAACATGTTAGAATACTTGTTTAAGAAGAGTTCAGTTTCCTCACTTTTTCTTGTACTGTATTGATTGATAATTTACAAAAAATTTCCCAGATCCCCTAATTATGAAATTATCTTTCCTTTTGGAATGGTATTGAATTTGAATTGCTTATAGATTAAAAATTCCTTTTAAGTTCATTTGGCAGGTTTGATTAAAGAAATTACTTCATATATTTTAAAGCTCAACTTAAAAATTAAAACCATTTACCAATTTCAGCCTTTGCATACAGTTAGTCCTATGGATTATTGTATAAATTTCAGTCTTTAAAAAAAGATCATCCTCTAGAGAGAAGTTTTTTTTTTTTTTTATCAGAATATATTGTTATTGCCATGTTAGATTCTTACACTGTACTGTTTGCCATTTGTTATTTATCAGATAGCTATCAGAGCTAGTAATTAATTCTTGACTTGAGAATTTAGCCTTAGTCCCATGAAGAATATTCAGCAGAGCAAAAAGAGCAGCTTGGTCAGAGGTCTCCATCCTGAAAAGTGATTTAAATCCTTTAAGTTAGTCCTAATTTTTAGCTTTGTTTTTATGGGTAAGAATTAATTGAATATTTGAAGTTAGGATAAAACATAAGAAGATTAGTTTTCTATATTTTTCATAACTAAAGATGTTCTTTGGTTTCATTTTTTCCCCTGAGCTCCTTTATAAAGAGGAAGGGTGTTTTTCTTTCTAGATTCATTGAAAATTTTTCTAGAATCTTCTCTTGGGAGGAACTTGAAGGAACCCTGGCTCCAAAAATTTGGATATTTGTAAAATGCTTTATATATATATTTGCTAAACTGATCATGGAGTTTTGTTGTCTAACCATCTCAGTTGCTTGGAAAGAAAGGGGATAAATGGATATTTATTTAGAATCAGAATAATTAGTCTCAGCATTGTAGAAAGTGTGTGAGGAAACAAATGATAGTCCTTGGTGTTTGTAGAGTGCCATTTGGAACAAGGGAAAGCCATTCAACTTGATCTTTCATCTGAAAGACTCTCAAGGAAAATACATTTTAGAAGAATGACTGCTTGCTTTTATTCAGGCTTATTATGATCCTGAGTTGAGTTAGTTTTATGAGATGCATGTAAGAAGCTTATGGAGAAAAACACTGAAGAATGTAACTAGAAATGTGATGTCTGCCTATTTACTTTGGAAAAATGGTAAATAAAATTCTTTTAGGCAACCATTTAGTGACTGAAACATCTTGCATATGGAACTGGGGATGTTTATAAGAACATCCTTGTGCCAAGATATTCAACCTCACAGTCTTGAGTGTGAACTCAACAATGAAGATTTCTCTTAGAAGTTTTAAAACCCAGCTTAATAATTATTACATCCTAAAAGTTCTTTTAAGTCATCTGAAATGCAGGGTTTGCTTTATTAAGTAGCTTGGACTACTTCTAATATAGAGAAGAAATGAGGTGATCCAAGAAATTTTTTCATTGTGAGTTTAACTTAAAAAAAAAAAAAAAAAAAAAAAAGCAAATCTGGGACAACTAGATTGCATGGTGGTTAGAGCACCAGCCCTGAATTCAAGAGGATCTGAGTTCAAATGTGGCCTCAGACACTTAACACGTCCTAGCTATGTGACCTTGGGCAAGTCACTTAACCCCAATTGCCTCAGCCAAAAAAAAAAAAAAAAAAAAAAAAAGGAAAGGGGGGGGGAAAGCAAATGGATTTATTTAGCAGTTGCTATTATTGGCTCTTGACTTTTGAAATGAAGACAAATGATGTATTGGAAAATATGGCTTACTCTAAAAAATGTTTTTGGAAAGTTGTCTCAGAAATGAAAATGTATACAAACCTATGTTTACAGACACAGATATGTATCATAATGGAAAAATTCAGAATTCATAGTCAGAAGACAGGAGTTTTAAAGTACCAGATCTTTCACTTAATAGGCATGTTTCTTTGGGTATGGCATTTAACTTGTCGAGGACTTAAATTTTCTCATCTTCAAAATGAAAATTTTAATACTTGTACCAATCCTGACTTAGAGTAGGAGAATATGTTTTTAAACTGTTGTAATATATGAAAATGAACTATTTTTAATGAATAGTAATGACACTTACGGATTGGCTTTTACATTTTTTTAATGGGAAAATTGGCATAGCTAGAGTCAACCTAGCTAAAATTGTTGCTGTTTGACTAATACAAAATGAAACAATAGTGGATGTCAGTAGTCAAAAAACCTGCTGGGAATGTTTTCAATGAAGAGAAATTATTTTATTTCCCATTATCATTTTATTGCTTCTTTTATCCTTCCTACCTCATGCCAATCTCCTGGGATGTTTGTTGTTACTTTAGAACTTTTGGTTTGCAGTTTCAGTATTTATTCAGTTGCTATTTTCCTTAGATACTTTTCCTGCTCTTGAGGATACATTGCTGCAGGTAGCAGTGACATTTCAGTGATCCAGATGCAATGCAGATGTTTTCCTGCAGTCCAGATTTATAATCGTGTATTATTCATTACTTATTTATAAAAATTATGTAATTATTACATCAGTGGAACTTAAATAAAATTAATTAACAAAGCAGATCATTCTCAAAGAGTAAGCTTGTTTTAAAAGTCAAGTCTAAATTCAGTTAGGTCACTTTCCTTCCTTAACTCTCATCAGTCACAGATTAAAATAATCCTGGTTTTACTGGGGAAAAATAAAATAATAAAAATTTTCCTGATTTTAACTCCAAGCTTTTATTTTAGTACTGCTTTCTTAACTGATTCTAAATCTATTTTAGAGTCTAACTCAAGTATGTTTTTTCAGGATTTACAGCATTTTGGCCTTAAAATCCTTTTAGTTTCTCTCTTATTGTCCACTAGGAATACTCAGAAATTCATTCTGTACCTGCTGCCATTCCCAACCTGCAACTAAAGTAATTATGTGTGAACTTCAGCTCCACTCTCTTTTTCTGAGCTTCTCTCTCTTCATTTTTGTTTTGCAGAAATAGCAAAGGGGCATTAATGCATTAAACACTTAAAGTCTAGATAACTTTCCATTTACAAGTAAAATATATACTTGTCCTTCCCATTAACTTTTGAGGTGGGATATACTCCAAGTTGAAATTGATTTAGCATTTAGCAACTCCTAGCAAATTTTAGCAACAAGAAACTTTTGCAAATTGTATCTTAAAAATACAGAATAGAATCTTTTATACAGAACAGAATATTTTGAACATATATTTTAAAGTGAAAAATAGAGAAAGTACATTATGTCAGCAATGTTATTCAATATTATTTTAGACCATTTAAAATACCTAGACAGCACAAAATACCTGAGCATATATCTGACAAAACATTTTTATACAAATAAATAGATCTAAAAAATTGAAACAGTATTTATTGCTCATGAGTAGGTAAAGCCAAAACATTTTTAAAAAAAACTTTCAACAATAATAGTAATAATTTTTCCAATTACATGTAAAGATAGTCTTCAATATTCATTTTTGTAAGATTTTAAGTTGAGCATGTTTTTAACTAGTTTTATGGCCTTATTTTCCCTTTAATTTCCTAAAAAATTTAACTTAATTGGGAGAGTGCCAAAAACACCATGTACAGATTTTTAGTAGATGTTAATGTTAGTTTGCCTGCCTCTTGTTTCCTCTTTGTTTATTATCTATGTAACAGGGAGGATCTCTGCCCTGAGGAAGACCAGTCCTCTTTAAGGAGGTTCTGGAGCTAATAAACCCACCAACTCAGAGGCCATTCAGAGGTGAGTCCCATCCATTGGGCCCTGTTCTGCCACCTCCAAGTCCACCTCCCTCCTGCCAGGACTAAAATTTATTGGGCTGCTACCTCACTGATTAATAGCAGCCAGCCCTGGGGATCTTGGAAATGGGGCTGAGTGGGTCCAATGGCTGAGGCTCCTTCTCCAGGGTTTTGGCTGAGAATTGGTAAATCAGGCTGAATTAGAATGGGTAAAATAAGTGGAAAAGCCTGAGATTTGTACCTATTCAGAATAAGTTAATTTATGCATCATTGTAGGCTTAAATATTACATTATCTTATTATTGCTACTTTTTTTTTTTTTTTTTTTTTTTTTGCTACTTAATCATTTTAAAACTTCCACATTTAATGGCAACATGAAGAATATTTAAAGGGAAGGACCTCAACCCTGTTTATTAAGGAAATAGACATAAGAAGAATACACAGACTAGCATTTATTCACACTGGGGCTAGGGGATGATATTTGTTTCTAATAGCTTAATTTATACAATGTATCACTATATATTTTTCCCCTTCCTCATCTTTGCCCTTAGCTATTCATGACGGGACTTGAGAGATTAAGAGCTTTGGAAACACTCTTTGTGTTTTCTTTTTCTTTTTACATGTGCTTCTGATCTTCTTTTATGAGAGCAGATAACTGTCTCAGAGGTTATAGAGAGTCAACTTTTCCTTCTACTTCTTACTTAATTTTTTCCTCTCTTTGAAGAGGAAATTGGGAGCTACATAGTTCCAGGTTCTGACAAATGTTTTCTCATTGTAAATTGGTTGCTACGTAGCTCCAGGTTCTGACAGATGTTTTCTCATTGTCTTAATTTAGCCAGCAGAATATTGGATTTAAGAAAAAAAAGGATAGATTCCTATATCTGTATATTCCTATGTTTGTAAAACTTAAAAATTTCTACATCATGTTTCCTTTTCATTAATTTGGAATCCTATTTTTAAAACAAAACAAACAAAAAAACTGTAAGTGGGTGAAGCTTGAATGGGTTTTTTTGGTGGGGGGGGGTGTTGATTTTTTTTTTTTTTTTTTTTTTTTTTTTTTTTTTTTGCTTTTGCTTGGAACATTAGTAAGCCCCCAGGTAGCCTCACTTTAACGATATTTTTTGTTTGTTTGTTTTTTGTTTTTAATAATTATAACTTTTTTTTGACAGTACATATGCATGAGTAATTTTTTACATTATCCCTTGCACTCACTTCTGTTCCAATTTTTCCCTTCCTTCCCTCCACCCCTTCCCCTAGATGGCAGGCAGTCTTACACATGTTAGATATGTGTGTTGAACCGAATTTCTTGTTGCACAGGAAGAATTGGATTCAGAAGTTAAAAATAATCTGGGAAGAAAAACAAAAATGCTAACAGTTTACATTCATTTCCCAGTATTCTTTCTCTGAGTGTAGCTGATTCTATCCATCATTGATCAATTAACCATATTTGTTTTGGAAAAAAAATAAGTACTATTGTATTCTCTACTTTATGTAATCTTATATTTGATGCTTCTAAATTTCCAGGCCTCTAAGGTGGGTGCAGCATCTGTGATTCACTACGTATTACTAATAACAGCTCGTTTGGTGCTGCTTACCTTGTGTGGATGGGTGCTTTGTTGGACTCTGGTCAATCTCTTCCGAAGTCATTCAGTCCTCAATCTCCTTTTCCTTGGCTACCCGTGAGTAATATATTCTTAACATTTTGTTATCAATCCTTAGCAAAATAATATAGGGAGAAGTTAGGAAATGGTATAACTAGAATACTTAAAAGAAAAAGCATCCATTTCGGTAGGAGTTATTGGCACTTCATATATTAGGAGGACAAGTATGATGCTTTTAATGTGTAGAAGGATCAATTGTAGAAAGGATCAAGGTTTATAATGCTTTTTTTAACCAAGTACTTGCTAAATAAAAATATTATTGGCTCATGTAAAATAATCAACTGTCAAGATGTTGATTTATTGGTTTTGTACTCCTTTATTAAAGCATACAATTACAATATAAATTTGGTACTTCACTAGAAATGGTCATAAGTGTGTAGAATGAACTATAAGTAGAAAGCTGTATTTTTCAATAATGAGCTCCTTTGATGGTTACAATCATAATTCTTTATAGTAGGAAGAACTCTTAGAAGTCTTATAGTAAAGTACTCCTCGTTATACATTGCAGGAAACAAACTCAGAGAGATCAAGTGATTCTGTTGTCATATTTGAATTGTTTTAACTGTTTTTCCTTCAAAGGAGGAGGGACAGATTAGTTTTGGATAATATAATAAATCTTTTAATGGACACCCAATACAGAACAAAGGCTTGATTAGAAAATATGCTGTCAGTTTAAGGGATAACTTTCTATTTGGTATCAGTGATAGAATTAAAACTTAGATTTCAATTAGAAATTGGTAAGGGCAGCTAGGTGTTGCAGTAGAGTACCAGGACTTAAAATGGTCATCTTCCTGAGTTCAAATCTGGCCTCAAATACTTACTATTTCACTCTTGATCTAGTCACTTCACCTTGTTTGCCTCAGTTCCTCATCTGTAAAATGAGCTGGAAAAGGAAATGGCAAACCACTCCAGGAAAACCCCAAATAGGGCCATGGAGAATTGGATATGATTGAAAGGACTGAAGAATAAGAATAAGACAACTTAATGTAATAGATTTTTTTTTTTTTCTTAAATAAGCACATTTGATTTTGTGCCCATATGTTTTTCCACAATTTGCAACATTTTAAATGTAAGTTTCACTTTTTAAAGGTACATACTATATATTTTATGGCAATGATGTATTTTCATTTTTCCACATTAATTTTGCAACTACATCAGAAAATTGAGTGATGATTTGGTTATTTTATTTTCCAAAACCATTTAAAAGAATGTAAATCAGGTATTATTCAATGGGTAAATAATATTTTTATATTTTTTCCATATGATATTAAGAATCAATGGTAAAATTATTGAAATCATATTACTGAAGTAAAACAACACATATAGGTATTTTTCTTCCACATATAAAGTTATTCAGGTAAAAATAAGCATATATTTTGGATACAAATCTCCAATATATTTTATTCCTTTAAATATCAATTCACCAAACATAGTCATCTATAAAAATAAACTACTTCAGTCAGTAAGAAAAACATAAAGAAAAATGGCTAATTTCCTCCTTCTTTATTCATAGACTAGAAAGGAAAGAGGATCTTTCCTGCTTTTTCAATTTCTAAATGATTTCTTAATTTAGTATGAATTAGACTGAAAGAAGAAAATATTCTTTCTACATCTGTAGAAGATATTGCTGCTAAAAACTGGATTATCACTTCAGTTTTCTTTGAATCCAGGTGCTTGACTTTCAGTATGATTTTATTCAAAATCTCATCAATACACATTTTTGTGATACTTTAGCCTTGAGCTTAAAATTGAGCTTAATAATTGATATTACAGAGGGATGATTGCTTTCTGTGTCTATATACCCACATCATAGCCTTTTTTCTTTGACATTTAAGGATTGTGAGAATATTGTTAAGCAAAAAAAAAAAAAAAAAAAAAAAAAATAGAGGGAATTCATGAATTGTTGATTCTTTTTTTTTAATATAAGTGTTATAAAAGTGTTTGTCATAATTGATAAATTAAAGGTGTAATCTTTATTATAAAGTCTTTGAATTTAAATATCTTAAAACTTTCTACTGCATAGATTTTATTAAAGAAAGCATTTTAAGAAAACCTCCAAGAATCAGATTTATAATTTTTAAAGGTGTTTTTATGAAATGCCTAGGTAAAGAAAGAAGAGAAATGAAATAAAGGTTAAAGAAGATTTAATTTCTTCCAGGCACATGAAATTTCCTTTCTTGATGCAACATGAGGCATTGATTTCAATAGTCCTCTTTTAATAGCCACTTTTTGTCCACAATAGTACAATTAACTTTAGCAAATGGAATAAAATTTTGTAAAGTTTTAATAACTTAATTAATGGTGTTTTAATTTAGGTTGTCACAACTTTATGTAACAGTGAAAATTTACTTTGGATACTAAATTATAATTTATTTGCTACCTAAATAAGTCATTAGATCATTGTGTACTTATAATGGTTACTCAAAATATTTAGACTGAAAAAATGTGCCCAGCACTGTATTAGATGGCAGAAAATATAAAAGTATGAACAAAGACTTTGAGGAATTAAAAGTCTTCTTGGGGAAATGATATCCCTGCTGAAAACTAGATAAGTAAATGCAATATCTAGTCAAATGATAGACTGTATGATATTGTTAGCATAGTAAAGGAAGAGGTATAGCTGAGCTTTGGGAGAGAGAAGGTGGTAGGGTGTGATTAATAGTTTCAAAGAGTATATTAGCTTCTCCCAAGCTAGGAGTGTTTGCATCCAGCATATTAAAACAGGGAGAAGTAGGATGTTCACTTCTGGTTTTGGAAGGCAGACCATAATTGAACATTTGGTACAGAATACATAGTGTTTAGAGGAGAGAAAAAGTAAGAAACAAGTAGAATTTGTCATAGTGTAGAATAGCTTTGGAGATTGGATGTTTCCTGGTATCTTCTCCTGTGTGCCTCTGTTGTGGGTGGTCCCCTTGTTCTTATGTGCCAGTCTCTAAAGAAATTGGTGGGCAAAGATACATTGTTCAACTTCCTAAAGATTAAGGCCTTGAAAACACCAAAGAGATGTGGCTTTGATGAATGTGTTAAAGTTTTCAAAGGCTGTTTCTTTAATAATACCTGCAAATGGTTTCTTCTCAGGCATTGTCATTATTAGATATAAGACCCAGTCAGGTGTCTGCATTAACTATTATGGGAAATTAGAGAAAAGAAAGGTCTGTGATGGGACAGTTTGGTAAGTTGAATTTCAAAAGAAGTTCAGCATTTGGATTGGTGGAAAGGAATAGATAGCATATGCCAATTGAGGGGAAGAATAATTTGAATGGTAATGGACAATAAGGAAATCACCCTGACCATGGCAGAAAATGGTATAACGTGGTAGGAGGCAAGGTTAATTTGGTGAAAAGGGTCCTGGAATACCAAGCCATAGGTATAGACAATTGAGATATTATAGGCTAATAGGCAATAATGAATCAGTAGGTTTGTAAATATTTGATGTGTAAAATAGACCAGAAAAGTAAAGTGAGAAAAGACTTTTGGTATATGATGCAGGGGAAAGGTGATGAGAGCCTAGATTAGAACCATGATATTAGGAATGGAAAAGTAAAATTCTGAGAGTCTTAGCAAAGAAAAATCTTCAGAACTTGATAAAAGAAAGTGGAGGAAGGAGAAACAAAAACGATTCAGCCTGCAAACTAGTGGATCTGAAAGGATGAGAAAGTATGTATTCAGTTTTAAGCATGTTGAATCAGGTGATTGTGATATCCAGTCAGAATGACTTAGTTGTGGGATTAGAGAATGCTGAGGTATTAAAATGTAAGTTTGGGAGTCCTAATCAAAGAATTGAGGATTGATGCCCTGAGAGTGGAGGAGCTGTCTAAGGAAGTAAATAGGGGGAAAAAAAAGTAGAGAGCTAAGGACTGAGTATTGATATATGCCTGTAAGTGAAAAGAAAAAAGGAATTATAGAGAAGTAGTTAGTCAAGTAAACCATTACAGAAGTCACAGGAAGAGAAGCTTAAGAAGGAAAAGGTGATCATATGCAGTTAAGAAGTTAGGGAAGACAAGGACTAAGAAAAGGTCATTATTTTTAGGTGTAAGGTCATTGATGAATTTCCTTGGGATCCAGTGGGTGGTAGCCAGATTATAAAAATATGGGGTAGTAGATATGGGATATTTATTGAAGAAGTTTGGCTAAGAGAGGAGGAAAAATAGAATGATAGAAAGTGAGGGCATATTAAGGTCAAGTGAAGGTTTTGTTTTTTGTTGTCTTTGTTTTGTTTTTAAGATAGGGGATACCTGGTTGGCAGAAAGTAAGAAACCAGTGGAAGGGCTGGGATACAGAAGAAGAGTCAGCTTTGGAGAGGAGGAACAATAGCTCTTGCTCTGAGATACCAAGAAAGAATAAAAGGGTAGACGTAGAGACAGATATTTTGAAGCAAAAAGTGGGTAAATATCACAGTCTTCCTTTTTCTGCAGTCCCTTATTTACTTTTATCTCAACATATTTCTGTTTCTACATCTATCCTCTCTTTCATCCATCTAGTGTCAGAGAAAGAAGTCTGCATTTTCTCTGAAGGTAACAATCACCTATCATAGCTTCCACTCCTTCTCTAAATCTTAAGGATCTTATTCCTTCCTCTTTCTCCTCACTCCTGACCACCAATCTTCCATCTCTTTCTTCCTATAAGTTCCTTTCCTTTTGCCTTCAAATAATTATGAGCCACATTTATCTTAAAAAAACCTAAACCAACACCCCTCTTGACCTTGCTATGAGTAATGAGTAATCTTTTTTTTTTCTGCCTTCTTTTCATTTACATTATTTTTTATGTTTCTGCTACTGCTGAAACTGATTTTTGCAAAGTCACTACTAATAGTCTTGACACCAAATACAGAGACTCTTTCTGTTACTATTCTGCTCGAACTGTGTAGTATTTGCTGTTGGCCACCAGTGCTTCTAGAAACTTATCTACTCTGTGTCCATGATACTGCATTTCTCTGATTTGCCATTTCTTCTTCTTTATTGGCTTTCTCTTTTTTATTCCAGTAATAGAAAGTTTTTTATGGTTCAGGTCTTAGCATTCTGCGATTTTTTTTTCTGTGTACTCCCTATAAAGTGCATCTTTCCCAATTCCTTTGTTCCTCTCTATTCTGACAGTTTTTATGACATAAGACCTTACCATTTCACATCTGTTATACTTTCCTATCATTATTTCTCTCCCTTTCCTCTGTTCTTCATACTACATTTATGTGTCTTTAATATGGATGTATATGCAATATAGTCTGTATAAATCTGTCATAAATTCTATATATTTTCAATAAATCATTCCAATCAGAAGTCTCTGATGAAATGAATGTTCTTAAATTGCCCTTATTTTTATGTTACAGATATGTTTATTCATGTGAAATAATAATCATATTTCATTTTAGTACCTAGGTCACCCTAGCTGTAACCTAATATGCACATAGAGAAACATTTTAATTTTCTCACAAGCTACTAGAGAACCAGATTAGTAGTGTATTACTGAGAATTAATGTGCTTTCCTAAGCTACCTTGCCATTAGAGAGGGCCTTAGCTATGATGGAAATCTTGGGTTATTTTCACTCTGATAGCTATTCATTCACAAGTTTTATTGACATGGTTACAAGATCTTGTCTTGGACACATCTGTTATCTACTTATTTTCATTTTCATCTTGTTTCACAGGTTTGGTGTTTATGTGCCTCTCTGCTGTTTCCATCAAGATAGTAGAGCACATCTTCTTCCAACGGACTATAACTATGTGGTTCAGCACCAGGTGGTGGAGGAAAGTTCCTCTGCTATGGGTGGCTTGGCCAAATCCAAAGACTTCATCTCCTTGTTGCGAGAGTCTCTGAAAGAACAATTTAATAATGCCACACCCATCCCCACTCACAGCTGTCCTTTGTCACCAGACCTCATCCGTAATGAGGTAGAATGTTTAAAAGCAGATTTCAACCACAGGATCAAGGAAGTCCTCTTCAATTCCCTCTTCAGTGCCTACTACGTTGCATTTCTGCCACTCTGTTTTGTGAAGGTAGTGGTTGTCTTGTTTTTGTGCATTTTCTGGATTTGTGTGTGCATTACATAAACTCGGTATTTCTTGTTTAATTCCCCTTTTCTCTGTCTCCCCTTTGGCAGCCTGGATGGTGGAGTGCGGCTGCATCTGGAGTGCACTAGTACCGCTCCTGGTTGGTCGATAGGTATTTCCATATATGTGATGCACCTGTGGTGCCCCCTTCCTTGTTTATTAAGTTTTCTCCACCCCCGGAAAGAATTAAATTTATACTGATAGTAGTATCAGTGTGTAGTAACTTTAGTCCAGGGTTTTACTGCAACTGAGGTGATTGCTCTTGGTCTTGCTTTTACATCAGAATTTTGAATTTTATCTAACCTTTTATCTAATCTTCAACTCCATGTATTGAAAAGGAAAACGGTGCTGGATATACCTTGGGCAATGTAGCTGTCTGCATATTTTGGTACAGTTAAGTGCCTACTACTCAACCTGAAGCAGTTGTACAGCAGTACGAATTCATTCACAGGAAACACTCAGGTGGAGTGCTTCTAGGAAGAAAGCACAATTGAACTATAATTATATCTCCCCAGTCCTAACCCAAACCACTAAAGAGTGAAATTGAAGGATTTTCACTGTTCTTGAATTTTCTGCGCCGACAGCAGGGCAGCTAATGCATGATTTTTTCCAAGTGTTCAACATATCTACAGGGCGTATGTATACGCACTCATCCCTGTCTCCTCTGTTCAGAAATGCATGAATCATTTATCTTTCTTCTGATCTCTTCCAGAGTACCCAGTACTATGACATGCGCTGGTCATGTGAGCACCTCATTATGGTATGGATTAATGCCTTTGTCATGCTCACCACACAGCTGCTACCATCTAAATACTGTGATTTACTGCACAAATCAGCTGCTCACCTGGGCAAATGGCAGAAACTTGAACATGGGTCCTACAGCAATGCTCCACAACACATGTGAGTAGAATTGAGGGAGATACCACATATCACCTTTCTGCAACTGATTGTGTTTACTTACTTTGTGTGCCATTCATATTCATGACTATATACATTTAATTTTTCACCTTTGTCCACATGGATGCTCATCTTATCACTCTAAGCTGAACACAAGCAAAGATATTAATTCTTCATTCTCCTTCAAACTCTCATTTCTTCCCTTTCAGCTACTTGGTTACTTTAGGTAATGTTATAATTTGCTTCCCACATTAGCTTCTTGCCAAATTCAGATTATTGTCACACATCTTTATATCTTTCCAAGAAACTCAAAGATTGATTCTGTACCTTCATTGACACAGACCAATATTGATTAGTTATCACATCTAGGAAGCTGTAACTTCTGTTTCTGTGACAAGCCTTTTCTCTTTTGCTAATGAGGACATTGATTAGATATCTGCTTGTATGTTGCTTATCCTTTTTCACTTTCTTTTTCCCAAATTCCTAAAGATTTGATTGGCCTCCTACTCAGATTCAAACCATTTATTGACTTCAGAGTCCTCCCTAAATGTTCCATTGCTTTTACATCTTTTCATCTCCTGCTCTTCTGCACAATGTTTAGTTTTCTTAGAGCTGAGCTCCCTTTATTCCCATTCCTTCCATTGTACCTTAAGCCTGGACCATTCTTCTGTGTTCTTCTCCTCTAAACATTACACAGATCCCATCATGTGTAGAAATCCTTTCCTGATTTAGTGGAACAGATTCAGGTAACCTTTATCCCCACCCAAAAGTTCTCCCTTCAATTATCTGCCTTGATGTCTGATACAGATTAGCACAGGCCCTCAAGCCCAGGATCTGAAAGAAATTGGGCCAGACTGAAAAGAAACCCGACTATGGGCAAAGGACAAATTTCAATAAAAATTGAAAATACAACCCACAGCACTAGTACTGTTCTTCTGCAGGCTACTGATGGCACATGGCCATGAGGGAGTATATCATCACTATGATGCTGGTAAGTGTGCGTAGGGCCAATGGAAAATTTTCTAGAATGGGAAAATATTAGGTTGCCAGTAGACTTTTTATTCCATAAAGATATCTAAAAACCTTAAACTTAAAAACCTAATTATTATAAAATAAAAGGTGAGTTAATTTATATAATTAAAACATATTATGCAGTTTTCAGAATTTCCTCTCTAAAACCAGGTAGTTAATGGGAAAGACTCATTCTTATCTAAATTAATTAGAATAAAACCAAACTCAAATAACTTTAATAAAATTAAAAAGTTTCTTTATCCTGCTGCATAGACTACAACATATTTAAGACTCTTAATATAGGTAGGGGATGGTAGGGGAGTACTTTATAATTTTTATGTTATGTCTATTCATAGCAAGTTTATATACAAGCCCTAGCTCTATACTTACTTTCACTGTTGCTCTTGCTAGAATCGGCTTCTCTTGTAATTAGGTTCCTTTTAATACTTTCAGATAGATCTTTTTCACTTGGGATTGAGTTGACAGCTCAATCACCAGTATTAAATTCTTAATCCATCTATAATACCTCAAATACATCAAATATTTATCTTTGCTCATTTTCCTAAACAAGTTAATTGAATCTTCTAATTCTAAGAGTTATCAGTATCACTTTGCATCCATTTTCTTATTATGCTAAAATCCAGTATAATAAACACTTTCTATTTCTTTCAACTTAACAAAGGGATTCTGTATTTCCAAACCCAGGCAGGTGAAGCCTTGAACACTTCTTTTTGTGAACACTTTGTCTGTTGCTACAGAACTATAGCTATCCCTATCAGAGAATATAAACTCTCTTATTGCCTATGTATTAATGGTACATTTTTCTTCTCTAGATGGTCAGAAAGTACGATATGGCCTCAGGGTGTGCTGGTACGACATAGTCGCTGTTTGTATAGAGCTGTGGGGCCTTATAATGTAGCAGTGCCTTCAGATGTCTCCCATGCTCGTTTTTATGCAAGTATCTCTTATTTATTGTTAAATCTAAATTGGGGATGAGGGAAGTATAGGAGATGCTATTGTATTAATTTGATTCTAATTCTGAACACACACTCTATAGAGGTATGAAGGAGATATTTTAAAATTAAGACTTTTAACAAAACTAAGGAATTGCCCATTTTTTGAAGTTGTATTAGACTTGTATCCAATGTTATTAAAACAGATAGTCCATTGCCTCGGATTTAGAGAGTTTTTTCTTGTTTAGATTTCTTTTTTTTTTGTAACAAGGAAGAAAGAATAGTAATGTTTGTATAATGAATTCTGATCTGTATATCCTTAAATATTAATAATTCTTAAATTTAAGTTGTTAGTTTATTTAGTAATTATAATGCATCAATTCAGTGAAGCATATAAAAAGTAGGGAAATAACAAAGTCAATTTAGCTCATTTGAAAATCAGGAACGAGTCTGTATACTATAGACCAGGTTGTCCTAGTGTGCACAGGGGAGCTACAATTAAGTAAGTTACTCAACCCTGCCTCTACCCCTCTCTGAATCAAATTTTCAGTTACATTACATTTTACAATCCCAACCTCAGAAACAAATGGATTGCAAAGTAAGCATCTTGTGGTGAGTGTGAGGGCTATTCTTAGTAGATTTGCCTTTCGTGAGAGTATATGTTCTTGATATGCTTTGTACAAAATGTGCATTAAATAAACATTTGTATAAATCAGTGAAATGAAGATCATAGGAGGAGTGATTGTTGTGAAAGGTATTGTGAGGAATTCAGAGGAGGTTTTGTGTGAGAGCTGTTGCCTTGAAAGAATACTTGTGTTCCCTGGTGTTCTAGGCATAGGGGAGGCTCATTCCAGCTAAAGATTAGAAGCCTGATTCAGAAAAAGGCTTTCATATGATTTGGGTCCTGAGTAGATTATTCTAAATAAGTAAAGTAGGGAATACTATTCCACAATTAAATGAAGCAGATGATTTCCAAAGAAGATATGTGATTTTATTTTAGCATACATGGAGAAGTATTTCCTGACTTGTGAGCCCTGTAGACCAATAATGGCTTAGTGGAAATCATGGTGACTCTCACTGCTCTCTTGAAAACTGCAATTGGTATATGTTTTACTAAGATGTTCAAATAGCAGAGTACTGAACATGCGTTTTTGGACACTTTGTTCAGAAGAATCTTGCTGACTTAGAGTTAGCTGGGAAATTACTATATCACTAATTTGGTGGAGTTGGCTTACTAAATTATAGTGCCTTTCAGTATTATGGATCTATTATTTTTTAAGACAGATTGCTAATAGAATTAAAAATTCTTCTCACAGTCCTTGGTTTGGTATACAACCCCTGACCATTTATCATTGGCTCCCAAGTTTCCTCTATAAGCCTTTGTAATACCAGGCAATGTGGGGTGAAAGTTCAGTTGAATTACATCTTATTTTTCTAGCAAGAGGCTTCTGGCAATTTAATGCCTTCGAAGCTGCCTTGAGGAATTGAATTTACCCTGGTCAAGCACAGAAGTCTTTATTTCCATTTGAGAGAAGGCCTCTTTACTGCCCCCTCCTCCATGCCAACTCTGATCTAAGAAAACTTAAGGCATATGCCTTCTTAATCACCAATGCTCATAGGCACAAACCTCATAATTTTTATTTTGTTAATGCTATATCACAGACTAAATACTTGGAACTGGGAAGTTGGTTGGAGAAAGCTTGAAATCCTGTTTTATTTTCATTTTTCTCATCCTGATTCTGTATATCCAGCTTCTCCATAACCAGAAAATATATAGAAACGCATGGTGCATGACTTAGTCATGACCAGCTACAGGAAATAAAGAGAAAAATTAAATAAGGATTATATTAAATATAGCAGTATTGTTTTTCCTTGAAATTATTTGAAAAAAAAGTTGTACTATGTAGATTTTTACAGATTTCAATAAAAAGATACATATGATTCTCTTTAGGAATTAATGTGCTGAGATGTATTTTCCCTAATCTCATGGGGAACTGCTTTAGAGGGTGATTTTCTTTCTTTTTTTCTTGAAGGCATTGAAATAATATTGAACAAGGAAATTCATTCTACCAATATTTCTTGGGGACAAAAATCTCAAGAGGGTATTGATTTTCATATCAAGATTAAATTTAAAACGAAAGTACTTTAGAGCCAGTTCTATATACAGCCACATTTTTTAGCATGTTTTCTCCGGTTTTCCAAGAACCAGAAGATTAAAAGTACTTTAATTGTCCTATGTAATAACCAGACCTAATAGTTAAGTATTAAATTATTAATTTAGAATAATGTCATCAGAGAAACATTTCATTGAAGATAATTTTAGTCATTCTTATATAGTTTTTTTTTTTTTTTTCTTACAGTTTCTCTTTCATCGTCCATTAAGGCTGTTAAATCTGCTCATCCTTATTGAGGGAAGTGTTGTCTGCTACCAACTTTATTCCCTACTACGGTCAGAGAAATGGAATCACACACTTTCCATGGCCCTCATCCTCTTCTGCAATTACTACGTCTTATTTAAACTCCTCCGGGACCGAATAGTATTAGGCAGAGCATATTCCTACCCGCTCAACAGTTACGAACTCAAGGCAAATTAAGCTGCCTGGCCAACAGTGAGGGAAAACCCAGATAAAAATATTTTCATACAGTTCTATTTTTTTTTCTCGCAATGTTTATAAATATTTAAGATATTTTATATTTTGTATACTATGTGTTTTGAAAGGTGGGAAGGGTAAGGGCTATTAAATGTCTCCATAAACAAGGTGATGTGCTTTTTTTTCCTGTGTTAATTGTTTCTGAGTGTATGTATGTGAGGTTGTGAATTTAGAGAAACTGATTGTGAAATGAAGTTCATTGTTTTAAAGTTATATTTTGTGTTTTAAGTTGGGCAATGACTTTGCTATATCTGTCTTTCTTAATTCTTTTCCTTATGTAAGGACTCCCTTTCCCCAAGATAAATAGAGCTTTCCTTTTGTGGCTCCTTTTTTTTTTTCCCCCCTTCTCTATTGCCAGTAATGAAATCTGGAGAGAAGGATAGAAATTACTGAATCAGGGCAGCAATGAGAAAAATTTTTAGGACAAGTTTTAGGTGCCCTATAATGGTATATTGAGTCCCATGGTCACATTCACTGTCATGGAGTGTCACCCTCTTCCTTCTCACTAATTTATTCATTAACAAGTATTTATAGAGAACTCAGTATATATGCCTTTTTATTTAGTGCTGTATGAGATAGAAAAATAAAAGAAATTATTTCTACCCTTGAGAATTTACATTGCAACTTGGGGAGTAAGATGAATACAGCAAGTGTAAGTCATTATATAATCAAATAATGATATATTATGAAATGAGTGATGAGCATGCATCAGAACAGATCAAAGAAAGTATTAATCTCTTAGAGAAAATGAATAATAGACTGGGATTAGTGGAGAAGTTAGACTCTAGTTAATGAATGAGAAATAGTATGATTTTCTTTGCTTACTCATGTTCATAATCACTCATACCATTTTATTTCCATATTTTGTTCCCTCTATGGATCAATTTTTGTCATTTGTGCCTTTCTCTTACATATGTTTATGGATATAGTTTTTCTGAATTGTCAGTGACATCCAATTTTTGTTCATCTAAGAATGATAATCTAAATTGATGTTTATTCAGCCCAGAACCTGCTTCAAAGTTAACATCTATACTTGTTTGTTGTTGCTGATGAAAAGAGCCAGGTTAGTTAGAGGATAATATATTAGGAATTGCTCCCAAACAGAAAATAATAGGGTATGGTATCTGTGTATATGTGTATAAAAAACAAGTCTATATAAAACCATATCATATGTTGGAATCATCATGGCTAAATTATTCATAGCTAACATCTACAGTGAGAGGAAAAACTAACTTTCCATTATGCTCTTATTTGCTTCTCTTTGCAAAGATAATTATTAAAATGGTTGTGCTTTACAGGGCTTTAATGATTTTAAAACTATTTTTTAAAAATTTCTAACTAACACTAGTAATCTTTGCCCAAATATGCTTTATTTAGGTCAAGAGAGGATTAGTGGGTTGGAATGTCTTTTGGAGAGAAAAATGATGAATAAAGATGAGAAGTTAGTGTCTAGTCCTGACTGTGAATCAGTTAAAAAGAGTAAGGAGGACAAAGAAAGACTCAGTACTTCTCTGTAGACCCTTTGTTACATAGTATATCACCAAATCTCCAAAAAGCTTCTATTATGTCCCTAATTTCACTGGGTGCTGTGGGAGTTACAGAAATAAGAGTTGGGAAGATAGGCTTCATGTGGGGTGTGTAACCTTTAGCTAGATAATACTATCTTAATAGATAGTACCTTGTATCAACTTGGTAATGAATTTTTGCAAACTGTCAGATCTAATGACATAACTAGTCTATCAGCAGTCTATACTTTCTGCAGATTGAAAGGACCTGCTTACATTCTGGACATGACTTTCAAAAAAAAAAGGATTACTTTCTTGTGATGGATTAGGCATTGTAATAGGATTTCATTGTACATTTAGCTATTGTAAAGCTCATAGAACCAAATGTCTCCTGTAAAGTAGCCAATTTATCGGTTATACCAAATTGAAATTAAAAAGAATCCAGAAGTGGTTTGGAAATCAGGAAACTATTTGGTATGAGTTATATCATGAACCAGAGTAGGCATGCTTAGTAAAAGAAGATAGAGAAAAGCAGATTGGAGTAGTTTGTGGTGGGAGGTTCTCAGGAAACCCTGAGGAGATGGATGAATGCTACCTTTTTTTTTTGTTTTTTTCCTTTCATAATTAGGGTGGGGTGTAGTTATCTCATACTTAAGGATGCCCCCTTCTCTTGAATCCTAACCTGCCAAAGCATAGAATTTCTATTAAAAAATTCATTCCATTGAATCTTGAAAACTTGGGTTTTCTGGAATCCTTTTTGGAATGTTCTTATTTATGAGCTCTAAATCTGTACTTATCAACTAACAACCTTAAAGAGATTGGCTAAAGGTGAAATCAGTGACCAAAGGGTAGGGAGAAAAAAAATGGCTTCTAGACAAACTTCATGATTTCCAAAGTTTGTTCAAAGCTAACCCTAGTTACCAAAGTAGAAATCTTGAGAACATTGAAGGGAAATGACTGATCATTTCATCTTAGAATTCATATCTGAAAAAAAAAAAAGAAAAGAAAAGCCAGGCAAAGTCAGACATGCACCTTAGACTTTGGAAGAACAGATTTCAGAATGGAAAGATAATTGGGATCCCTTCACCTAAATTTCTTTCCATAAAACTAGTCCAGATAGGATGGGAAAATTATTTGGAATATACCCCAAGGAAGTCAAAAGCAGATTAATCATCAAAAGCACTTTTGATCATAGAAACACAGAATCATACTAGGTGTTCAATTGACAAATGATTGAACAAATTGGGGTATGTGAATATAATGGTATATTGTTGCACTGCAACAAAGAACAAATACGAGGGATTCAGATAAACTTGGAAAGCTATATGAGTTGATACAGAGTGAAGAAAGCAGAGTTAAGAGAATGTATGCAACTTAAAATAGTATAAGATACAATACTAAAACATTAGAATTCATTTAACCTAATGACATCTTTATTCCATGATTGCTGATCTTGACAAAATTCTAAAATATTTAAGTATCAATGTCAGCATTTAGAAAGAAAAATGTGATCACAAAGAGCCAGCATGACTTCTTCAAGAACATATGCCAGAATGATATCATTTTCTTCTTTGATGTGGTTATTAAAGTAGTTTAGAGGAATGTTCTGTTCTAATACATTTAAGCGAAGTATTTGATCAAAGTCTTTCATACTATCATTGTAAAGTGGAGCTGTATGGCCTAGTTCAGTTGAAACTGATTGAATGATGACCCAGAAAATTTGTCAGTGGAATGAAATCAAGGTGTTGGGAGGAGAGGGACACTCCATATTCACAAAATTACTGTTTGGCTGAAGGCATAAATAGCAGTTTTCAAATTTGTGAATGATAGTATCTCATAGACAAAATGATAGGGATGTATAGCTTTAGACTTGGATTAAAAAGGATTAGCTTTACAAACAAATATAGGAGTACTGTGGTGAGACATCGTGTGAAAAAGATTTGGGGGTTGAGGAGACTACAAGATAAAAAAAATCAGCAATATGACTCTGAAAAGCTAATACTGTCTTCAGATCCATTAACCTGAATGAAATGACAATCCTACTATGCTTTGATCTGGAATATTGTGCTTAGTTCTAGTATTTTAAAAAGGACATTGACAAACTTGTTTCTACAGTAGATAAATAGAATTGTGGTTACTAACTATGCTATAGGAAAATTGGCTGAAGAAATAGGATATTTATGCTTGAGGGGAAGGGAGACAAATAAATAACTGCTTTTAAATGTTTATGGAAAAGGGATTAGAGTTGTATTGCTTCATCCCAGAGAACAAAACCAAGATAGAAGTTGTGGATAAAGTTTGATGTAAGGAAAAACTATTCCTGGCAATTAGCATTCTCTGGGTTGCTGTGGGAGGTGGTGTATCCCCTTTCATTGGAGATCCTTAAGCAGAGCTGTATGTGTATGTATGTGTCATTGTAGAGAAGATTCCAACAGGGTTGCTTCCAACTCAAAGATTCTATGCTTCTATAAGGATAAGGGACTTTCTTGGTTCCTGAGTATAAGTAGCAGATATTGCCACACTTAAGACCACCCTTTGTGATCTGGAGGTGTTGGTCCATAGGTATAGACAACAGCATTTCCCCCCAGGCCCTTGCATGTACTGAAGTTTAGTCTTTATCTTAAGATTGGTATGTGAATCTCCACTAAATTTATATTGTGGCAGCTCAGAGGAAGTGCCTCTGAGTTCTTGAAGATTATGTCAAAAGAACGAAAGCCTTAGTAGCTCCCATCAAGAGGAAGTTTCTGTTGCAGAAATGATATAACTTAGCTGAGCACCGGTTTTACTAAATTTAAGAGGCTTGTCCCTAGATTGGCCACAGGGTGATTCAAATTGGGGGTGGGGGAGGTACTTTTGTTTTGTTTTGTTTTTGCTAATTGTAACTCTCAAATAGCATCTACCAAGTGAGAGTTTACCATCTAGGTTTATCAAGTGAGTACCTGTACTGCTGAAATACTTCTTTGGCGTGATATTAGTTTTAAAATAAACTTAACAACACTTTTGTTACCAAATCCAACTCTACTCAAAAAGGCTGGCTAATTTCTGATTTAGAAAGCTCTTCTCCTGAGGGAGTTCCGGGGCTCCACATTCACAAATCATCTGAAGTCCAGAATAATTTGGGAAAATTTAATATGTAGATGTAGAGTCTAAAGATGAAATTCAGTTGAAACTTAGAGTAGCCTAAAAGAGAGACTGCCTAGCTCTCGAGTCTTGAAAGAGTGAAACTGAGCTAAATTAAACCCCAGAATATCACCAGTCTGGCCAATAGATGAGAAAATAAGGAGTTATAGTCGAATAGAATAAAGCTATGATCTTAATCAAAGGAAGGAATTTATTTCAGTGGTGGGAGTTTTCACAAGACATTCACCAGGAAGTATATTTTCTTGTGAGTCTTGGGGTTTTTCTAAACAGCCCTAATTTGAGAGAGAACATTCTTCATCAGTATCAAAAACCACCTTTCAAGGTGAATCTAATCTATGTTAATGCAGTTTTAAATTTTTTCAATCCAGAAGTTTGACCTGAGAGGCTATGCATAGTGCTATTATAATGTAAAGTCCCAATCCTATGTTAAACCCATTGCCTTGACCTTCATCTTTTTTTTGTTGTTGTTGTTGTTGTTGATTAGGTCTCCTTATTTCACTCAGGCTTAAAGTACAGCAGAAATTCATGTACCTAATACCACTACTGATTGGTATGGAAGCTTTGACTACTCCCATTTCTAACCTGGACCAGTTCACCTCTCCTTAGCCAGTCTGATGGCCTCTTGTGCCTGGGGGCTCACCATATTGGTAGAGTAACTAGATGCAAACTAATTGACCTAGCTCATTGCAATTCAGAACTTCAGAGCTTATGATCCACCGGTCTCAACTTCCCTAGTTTAAAGGTTTAAAACACACAATCAAGGCTACCCCAACCTTTCCATCTCCATTTTAAACACTGGGCCTGAAACTGGGTCCAATACTTAGCCTGGTTTTATGTAAAGTGAAAGGTGGCTTTTTCCTGACTATCACCCAATTAGCTGTACGACCTAGGGTGAGCCACTTAACCTGAGTCTATGGTTTCCCATCTATAAAATGACGGTAAAGGAGTAGGAATTGGACTTAAATGATCTTTAGGAACCTTTCTATTTTCTGTGTAATCTAGTGCCAATCAATACAGTGCCATGCCATCATTATCCCAATGTCAATTCTAACATAAAACTTGAGTGCCAGTAAGTATCAAGGCCAACACTACACCATTCCCAAACAAAGCCCAGGTGATCTGAAATCATGCCTTATAAATGCATGAGAGATACTTCTTTATTCTGTCATTGACATGATCAAGAGCATCCTAATACCACCTTATGTTCATTTTCCAACACAAACACTATACTTTAAAATATTTATTAGTATACATTTTGGAAGCATAATAACAATTTTATCTTTAATTACACATTATGTTTCTCTGCATATGTTTAATGTAATATTTATTCATACATTTTATTTTAAATCAGAAAAAATTTTTTTGATTATACAGGTTCATGGATTTCAGCATACAACTGAAATCCTGTGGCTTTCAAATAGAAACCTTTGGAAAAGTGCTTCACCTTGCAAAATCATAAATCACAAAGTATTATGGTGCTAAATTATCACAAATCCTTGTAACTCACCCAATAATACACATTCCAATAATATGGTGGTTCTTCATGGACTTCCTATCCTTTCCCTCCCTCACTTGGTTAGAAAAATAACCTTCATTCACATTTCCCTCCTTACTATCAAAAACACTGTTGTGTGCTTGACTTATTGGGATAATCCCCAGTTATGTGCTTTCTGAAATGGTATAGCTCCCAGCTAATCACTCCTCATACGTAAACTATCACTTCCATGTTTATAGAGTTGCTCACTTCCTTCTCTGTCCCTTACTTACTAAAATTGGGTTGTATTGAGTTGGGTGAGGGCTGTTTATTCTTTCTCAGACAAGAGATTGGTCTGCCTCACTTCTTCCCCTTAAAGTATCTGGAATTACCCTTCTGGGAACACATCACCCTAAGCTTCAAGGCATCATCTGAAAGACTAAGCCGTAATACAGTATGACTCTCATCTATTTAGGTAAGTCATACTTCTAACCAAGATCTTCTATCCCTATTCAGATATGTAAATATGGTAGTTAGTAGTGTCCCTTCATGTAGGAGACTCCAAGACACATGTAAATATTCCCTATTCCCTATCATCCCATTCTGCCCAATCTGGGCTAGCCGTTCTGATTCTGCCATATCTATGAAACAATAGAAATAAATATAATTATCTAACTTGTTAGAACTTAAGTGAAGCTTCTAAAATCCACCATTGAAGAATATCACATGTGAACCTGCCCATTTTCAGATAAGATCAGATCCAGAGACAGAACCAATTAGGGTCATTTAAAACCATTTAAACCTTAGTTCTGACTTAAAAATATGCAAAACAAACCCCTGCCTAATTTGGAACTAGTTCATCAAAGTCATCAAAACAAAATATTAAAAGTTGGAATATTGTCCAGAAACCTAAAATATTCCTGGTTTTATTTATTTAACATAAACCTGAAAGGGATCATCTAGGACTTTTTTTTAATCAGAAAAGGAGGTGAAGTGGTCATGGATCAAATGTGAGAGATAACAAAAAGAAAGTCCCAATGTTGGCACTGGTACCAATAAAATGTTAAAAAGTTCTCAGCACACTGAACAGACCCTTTATGGAGTATTTTCTCTGTTATATGGAAAAAAGTATACAGGATAAAAAGGTATGGATGGTTATCTAATCTGTTGACATTTCTTTTGGAATTCAATAATCTCAAAAAATGCTCTAACTTTGGTGGAACCACACAGCTTTTGGTAAATCCTGTTCTGGAAAGGGGTAGACATAAAAAATAACATTACATAAGCAACATTGCCTTCTATCTCAATCCCAGTGTTTCTAGTTCTAAAAGCTCGGCCTCAACTGCTAGTCTTTTTTCTTCATAATTTGGAGTTACATAAGGAATTAATAAATTGTTTAACACATATTTATGGAACTGTAAAAGTATCTTGTATATAGGAAGCACTTAATATTTACTATTGCTGCTAGTGGTTGATGCTTGGATTTTTAATGTCCCTAAAAATATTTTAATTCAGACTTTACTATGAATCATCTTTCATTCTTTCTTTCCTTCCTTTTCAAATGAATCAACTAAAATTCAAAACTTCAATTTCTATTAGAATTCACCATATAGAGATATCTTGAATCTAGTTCATTTCGGTAATATCATCAAATTTTTGCCTACTGTGGCCATTCTATGACTAAATTCAATTACTTCTTTATTAATGGCATATTTTTAAATAGTTAAAAATTTGTATAGGTTGGGGAATTCCCCAAGGAGTTGGTATTAGCATTTTCTTTCCAGCATGAGAACAGGTCTACAATACTGCAGCATCTTCCTGAAATAGTTATATTGCGAAATGGCCCAGCATCATAACTTCCCCAGTCACAGATGGCCAGCTCTGATTTCTCTTCTATTCTCAGAGGATATAAATTTTAGTGTATAAACTAAGTGAACTAATGGGAAAACCCAAGGTATTTTTCCTCTGTGGACAATGACCTCAACTGGGTCACTTTTTACTCAGTTGTTTCAATGTGTTACAATAAGCTTTGGAGGGGTTTCCTTTCCATTTACAAATATTGCAAGGATTTCTTTAGTACCAGACCTACATATACAGCAGTGTCTGAGAAAATCTTAATGAAAATTACAGTCTATTTCTCCAGGAATCATATAGAATAAAGAAGGTTTCATTTTTTGTGGGGGGAAAAGGGGGCAATTCATTCATAGAAAATTATTTATAGTTTCTCAAATTCTAGCAGAGGCATTCTGAGGAAAAGTCAGCATATGGGATTTGACTGGTTTGTGAAGGACAACAGAGAAAAGAAAATCTATTTGTCTCTAGGCAAATTCCAATGTATATTTTGAGAACTTCAACTTAGGCTCTTGAAGATGCTTCTATAAATATACAGTGTCAGAATCTAAAGTCAAACTAAAGACATGGGTGTTCATGCTTACACATATATGAAATCAAACACTGAGCACTGAAAATATACTTACTTATTAATAGGCAAACCAATGGCTTTTCAGTCTTATAGCAAAATAACAAAAATATACTCGTGTGTTACAATCAAGAATTCAAAATATGCAAAATATATTTTAAATATCCCTTTGCTGAGCTCAGTGGTTTCCTGACTGAAGCAAAATGCTGATACTTTGATCTTTTATTTTCTAAAATGCAGTTCATATGGGAAAGATGTTAGCAAAATGGTCCATGTCAAAAAGCAGTTGACGAGAGCCCAGTTATTAAGTTGTGTCTCAAGCTAATTTTTCTAAGGGTGGAAATGTAACTTTAGCACAGGAAGTTAATCTAACACTTGAAATTCTTGGACATCAAATTCATAATGTCATCACAATTACTTTTACTCACTGTAACCCCAGAATAATAATATATTTAAGTCAAACCTATTCCTATAGATCAATTGAATATCTGCTTCCTTTGCTATGCTCATTTCACCATTTTTATTGCCTCTGCTAGAAATGTATCAAAACCAGCCAAAGGTCTTCAACCTCTTTTTTCAACCTGTCTTAATTCTCCTAGTATGTAAGACTTTCTCCCAAATCAGCTGACTCAATATGTCCTATAGAGTGAACTGTCAGAAATCCCTGACCAAAATACCAGTTAGAAAAAAATTCATGCTTACTCTTCTGGTTTATTGAAAAGAAAGTGTAAGCTCTAATCTTGAGTCCTCTCACTTGCTAGCTATATGACCTTAGGCAAATCAAATTTTTTCTGGGCCTTTTTTCTCATCTTGGACCAGGTGATTTCTAAAGTCCTCTATGTGGACAGAATGGAATGCCATCAGGCCAGGCCAGAACAGCATCCTGCCCAATTCTTTGATGGGTGATTCTGGTCACAGTGGTAGATCTAACCAGGACTTGACCTGAAAAGAGAATGATGAAAGGAGGTACTAAGAAAAATATCACCAATATGATCCCATTTCCATTTGACCTTCAAACAGAAAGGTTTCCTTTACTGGGGTGCAAAGAAAATGAACTGGTATATAGATTTATTTTGTTTTCCGTAGGATTGAAACTGGAGTGCTTTCACCAAAAACCTGACTCCAGATCATGCTCAGTGTTCTTCCATCCAACAAAAAAGGAGGAAGAGTCAGGCTAGATAATTCCTTAAATATCTGGAAGAAGTAGACTAAGGAGCATGTATGATCAGGAGGATGGATTAAGAGAGAAGGCTCTCTCAAATCAGTCCATGAGAACTGAAGATGGTTTGTTGGCTACAATTAAATGTATCTTTTACAGGGGAGACTCTTACATTGGCATGGATAAGGTGGAGGGGAGAAGCTTTCTCACTAGTCAGTCTCCTTTTTCTCCATTGTTCCCTCCCAGGGAGAAGGGTGGAATCTATCCCTACCAACTAAAAAGTACTGGCACCACCAATTTTCTATGCAGGGAGTTTATCTATTATACCATTCTGTCACTCTGACATTAGAAAGATTTGGAGGAAAGCAATTTAACACTGCAGTGCTCCCAAATAAAAAGAGCATCCATCATTATAGCCCTCAATGTCTTTCTCTGAGTTACTGAGTATGTCATTGAGAAAGGCAGGCAAATTCACACACAGCTAAATATACAAATGAAAAAATTATCTTTTTAATTGGTGTCAATCACAGGATTTGTAATTGTGTGTTTTTATTTTCTATGCTGTATTTATAGCCAGTAGCACCAGCTTGGTGGCATGGACAGGTATGGAACCACCAAGGAAAAAGTGTATTTCTTAATCCACCTGCCTAAATTTCTAAGGGCACAGTAGGTTTATATTTCCAAATCTCTCTTTTCTGATAGTAGAATTTTCATGAAGCATATTAGAAAAAGTTACTAAAGAAGCATGAGCTTTAAAAAGCATTAAATAACATGGAGAACAAGAAACCAGAAACTTCAGAAAGAATGTCTTCTGATATAGGAAAAAGATTTTTCTTTGTTGCAGAGGGTATTATTATGGCCAGCTATCAATAGTTTTGGATAAAGATAGCATGGATGAATAAATGCAATTCACAGATAATTTCCAAATTGCATTTTAGTCATTTCTCTCGATGAACATTTTTTTCCTTCATTTGTTAATAAGCAAGAAGATGGGCTGATCTGAATTTTGTCTCTTTGCCCTTCTACCAAGCACCCCAAACCTTCTGGCACCTGAATGACCTCAAGATTGTGGAGTAGAATGGCTAAAAAATGTGAAACAAGAGACCTGAAAAATCCCAAAGCTATCAAATTTTTCTCTGGAATAAAAGAGTTGACCATAAAATAATACCCAGGCAAATCTTAACAGAGCCCTGATAGAGGAGAAGATTCCAAGTGAAGGAGTGGGAAGTAAGCTGATGTCATTCTATTTGCCTTCCACTTCTTCCATCCAGAATCACTGATCTCCTCTGGGGCTGGTAAAAGCAACTGGTTGAGGTCTCTAGTCTCTGGCCATTCTTAGGAATAGTCATTTTGTTCCTAAGTGTGACTCCTTCTGGGGTCACCCACGTGTTCTCAGCCAGCTCACCACAAATGAGACCAGAAGAAATTGTTTGGGTGGGACTTCTGATAGGGGAAAGTAGGGCCCTGGAGTCTGAAGAGGAAGATGGGTGATCCATGATAGGGAAAGGAGGGCTAAACAAGATTAGGCTCTGAGGTCTTCCTGGTCTTGACCTGTGGAAAGGTTTGGACATCCCAGATGACCGTTCAATTTTTGAAGAAAGTGGATTGTCCCCAGGTGGTTCTGTTTCTGATGTACGTTTTCTGCAGGGTGCTGAAGCGTCCTGGGAGGAGAGAAGGCAAGACACACATGCGTCTGGAGAAAGAGCATGGTCATCAGTCCCAAAAGATGTGGAGTCCATCTGGATGGAATCAATGTTTCCTTTTCCTTCTTGGCTGGTGTTCTCCTCCCGAGGTCTCCCTGGAGAAGGAGGGGACTCCTCCGTAGCAGACTTTGGAGGCGTCCCATCAGTAGGACTGGCCTCTGCTTTGCCCTTCTCTGTAGAGGGAAGGGCATCTTCCTCTGTGTTCTGAGCCTGAAGGGGCTGTGGAATCTGTGTGTACTGAATCTTAGGTGGTATGACAGGCACGGCCTTAGCCTGGCACATTTTGACCATGAAAGAAGTTCTCACTGCTGATACACTCACGGGGGCAGAATTACGACGGCCTGTTAAGGCATGAGTGACCATGTCTAGGTCCTGGGCACCACAGTGAGCTCTCCAGGGGTCTGCTGTGCTGTGGGGTGAGGTCATACAAATGGGGGACCAGGGGTAGTTGGGACCTTCCCTTTTAGCTTCTCCTTGGTCAAACAGTTGGCTTCCAGGTGAACTGAGTGAAATCACATTCTCAAACCTAAAGAAGTCATTTATAAGAGGTACACAGTCCAGGTTGAGGGAAGAGGGTCTATTCTTCCCTTTAGGTGGTACACAATCATTACTCGTTAACTGTAACTTGGAGGAAGTAAGCAACTCACTTTTGGGAACAAGAGATGTTTCAGGGCTTGCCTTGTCCTGACCTCCAGATGGACTATTTTCCCTAACATTCTCCAAGGCTAAGCCACAGCTACCTTGTTGATTCATGGTCATCGAAGGGTTTGGCAGAAGGTTTTCTTCATCGATTTTTGTTTCCTTCTCTGTGAAGCAGTCAGGATTAGTTTTTACTGTTTTGGATTGTACATCTCTTCCTGAATTCAGGCCAAAGTCTTCTTCTGTTCCCCCTGGCTCTGAGATCTCCTTGGAATGAGTTGGTGCCTTCTTTTCCCATTCACCTTTTTCTCGGTTGGGGGGCAGCAGCTGTAAGGGGTCAAAAGCCATCAGTGACCCCAGACTGACACAGCTACTTGATGACGGGAATGGATGAGTCCATTGGTTTTTCATGGTAAGTTCGCTATCTAGGGAATGACTCTGAACAAAAATGGGTCTGTGAGGGAGCCTCTTCTCTCTTTGATTTTGGAGGAGGAGCTCTTGTGGCCGAGTTCCCTGAATATCTTTCAGTGTTGGAGAATGAAGAGGGCTTGTGACCCACTGATGGTCTTCCCAAGGCTCTACCATTTCTAAACTCTGTGGTGCAATGTCAGTGGAGGTGTCTTCTTCATCATAATCAAAAGTTTCCTGCATTAGACTGGCTCTATGTGGTGAGGCCCCCAATTCCCTTAGCTGGCCTTCTCCCCCAGAAACCTTCTCCTTGGGGCTCTGTTTTTCACCCTGTGCTGGGAGAACGTCTTCTCTCTGGTAGAAGCTGCTGGGATCACTAATACCGTCCACAGCCTGAGTTTGGTCTGAATGAGAATTTCTTACCATGGCTTCTGAAATTTCTTCTTTCTCAGGGCTTTTTGTCAAAGAGTCTTCTTTCTGAAGAGTTTGCTCTTGAGGTTGGGGAGGTGAAAGTAGATTCCCTGAACTCTCCATGAGTAGATTGTCCTGTGGAGAAGCAGAGTCAAGTGGAATAATTTCCAGCACGGGAGTCCTTGGAGAGTCCCCCTGCTTACTCTGCTCAGATAATAGTTTTGTTTCCTGTTCAGTCCTCTGATGGTTATGGAGTTGTTCAGGGTCTCCCTTAGCTTCAGTCATGGGGACCACAGCACCTTCTGAAGTTGGGACTTGAACGGTTTTATCTGGAATTTCTTCCATTGTGACTGCAGACAGGCTGGACTCATCAGGGAAGCCCCTTGTCCAAGGAGAAAGGGTGGTCTTTGGGCTTGAAATAAGAGCTGTTTGATCAGCGCTGATCTTTGGGGCAGTTGATGGTAGGGCCTGCAGCTCTTCCTCAGACTCAATGATTTTCAGCTCTTGTTGAATTTCAGGCCACATCAAAGCACTGGAAGAGTCATCTTCATCCTGAAATATATCACAAATTCTGTTATCAAATTAGCAGGTTTCTTTTTTCCTCCCAGTTTTAATAGTTGCTCATTCATTTAATAAACATTTCTTATGTCCTTATCATATCCAAAACTTGCTTAATAATAATGAGAACACAAAGACAAAAATGAAATAGTCTCTGTTCTCAAGGAGATGACATTCTACAGGAAATTTACCAGGGCTTTCTACTTGGACTTAGGGAAACTGAAAAGATAGCTGGTTTGTGAACATTCTGATGCTAGGTACATATCTAGATTCCTTCATTGGTAAGTGGAGGATGAATGGATAAACATATCTCACTTGAATATAACATATATGAAATAAAATCACAACAACCAAAATTTACAATTCTAAACACCTGAATCTCTGACTTATTAGTCTATCTACTGTCTTTCCCCATAATGTAGTCAAGATTCTAGTTTTCCCTTCTTTCTATCTATTGTTCCACCCAACAAATCTCAAAGCCCAAAGGCTCATTTAAAATTAAGTAACTCAAGTTAGAGTTTGGGAAAGTTTTCGATTTTTAAAAATTTCCCTACCTCAAATCTTGTTCTACTCCTACTGAAAAATAGCTCATTGTAGAACTTTTGAAAACCTCATTTTCAGTTGTGTTTAACTCTTTGTGATTCCACTGATGGTTTTCTTGGCAACGACCCTTGAATGGTTTGCCATTTCCTTTTCCAGCTCATTTTCAGATGAGGAAACTGAGACAGTTAAGTGACTTGCTCAGGGTCACATACCTAGTAAATGTCCATGGCCAGATGTGAACTCAGATTTTCTTTATTCCAGGCCCCACACTTTATCTGCTGCCCTCTGTGTTTCCCAGCATTTCTCAAACACTCCTTCTAAATGGCTCCTGCCATTCATGAAGCACTTATTACATATTGCATTATGTTAGTTAATTGGGCTTGTAAATGCTTTGGAGGACTTGGTAGAGTGGAAAGACTTGTTGGAATATAGAAAGAAGAAATGGGTTTGTTTCTTAAAGTGCTATCTGAGCCACTGAGCCATTGAGTAACTGTGTATTTCGAGGCAAATCACTTAACCCCTCAAGGACTCAATTTTATAATTTATAAAAATGAGGACATTGATCTGTATTATCTCCATGGTCCTTTCTGATCCTAGCTATTAGAATTTTTCTAATTTTTTTCTGTTCATTTGTTTTTCATAATCTTAATCTTTTTTTTATTTTGATCTTAAACACCAAAACAAAGTGTGTATACACACAAACATACGCACTATATAATAGGAGATTTGTACATGAAACAAAAATCTCTGATATGAACTTAACTATATGAAAATTTTAACATGTAACTACAGTACTTATGATTATCTGTAATTTCTTCTAGCCTTGAAGAAGATATTTTGAACTTGGGCAAGTTTGAAAACAGGGCAGAGAAAGGGGGAGGGGTATCTCCAAATTAGATTAGTCATTGCAGCTACCTTACCATTTCTGAAAGGACCGTAGCATCTTCTTTTTTATCCCTGGGGTTCTCCTGCTGAGCAGTGGGCTCACTCTGGTGGCTTTCATTGATCTTTGTGGCTTCCTCTAAATCATGTCTCTTCTCTATTGTGGTTGAAAATGGCAAGTTTGCTGAGATGGCAGAGACTTCTTTCTCTCCAGGGTGGGTACTTTGCTCTGGAGAATGATTACAACTGCATTCCACTCTCCTTTCCTTTTCAACCATTGGTTTGGAATCTTCCAGAGATTCAGACTTTATGGTTCTTAATTTCTGAGGTGCAGAAGCTGTGGTAGAAATAAAAATGAGTGATTAGTTAACTTGATGATTTAAAATGACTTAGTTTCTTTCCCTAAAAGCATATGGCATAGCTCTCTGATTTATAAGAATTGAGAGAGACTCTTCATTGAGTTGTCTCTAGTGTTTTCACTTTCTTTCTTGTGCCCAATTTGTGGCCCCCTTAAAATAGCTATAGTTGAACAGTCATTCTCCGCCTGTCTCTTTTCTTAAGACTTATTCTCAGAGATATTAGAGTAGTGACAACACTGTGTCCCCTAGAGCAGAGCTTCTTAAACTTTTTCCCCTCACGACCCATTTTCCCCTGAGAAATTTTTATGTGACTCCAGGTATATAGATATTTAAATAAATATACAAATCAAACATTTACTGATAATCAACCATAATTTCACGATCCTTACATTTAGTTATAAAACCCCATATGGGGTTGCAATTCACAGTTTAAGAAGCTGGGCCCTAGAGTAGTCTCATACAGTGCCTTGCAACTTGAACAACGATCCAAAAATATATTTTGTCCATTGACTGATTTCCTAATTTTTACAGCTTTTTACCCTAGTGGCTTCCTAGCTTTAGAGAACTCATAATTTAGGAAAAAGGGGCAGAAATATATTCTTCACAAATGAGTCAAGGAAAAAATTCCAAGATGCTCAAAAATAAGATTTCGGGTACAAAATGTGTCCAGAAAATTTGCATTTAAAACTATTGCTCTTACAAACAATTGTGGATCTCAAGCAACAGAAATATAGCCTTGCTTAGTCTGACTACAGGGCTTATTAGTAACATAAAAACCACCTGGGGAACACACAATGCAAGGAGATGTCCCAGTCTCATTTTGATTCTAGGAACTGAAACTGCACATGTGATTTCAATGCAGGAAATACTTCTCTTCAGAACTAAAAACAATTTACAATGACACTAGGCAGCTAAGAGTTATATGGTTTCATGTTGAAGTAAACAAAAAGAGCTAGAATCTAAAAAAAAAAAAAAATACATCAATCCAAGGTGAATAGACCTCAGGCTCCTTTGTGTATACCAACCAAAATACACAAAAGTTGGCAAAATATTTGCTTTTGGTAGTCAGGTACCGGATTCAGGAATTTATCAATTGTTCTGTTTCTACTTATATGTTTTGTTCTCTTTCTGTATTTGTGAACATGTGACAGGGGCATTCTAAAATAGTGATCCTTTTCCTTTCTCCAATGCCAACTGAAATGAAAGGAAATAGGCCATACTTTGAGGAATCATATTGGAAATAGAAGAAAATGGTTATCAAAATCAATGAAATTTTACCTGCATTAGTGTCAGTTACCGATGTCTTCTCCTCCTCAAACCCAGGCCAACCCCCACCCTCAGCCCCCTGGAGAGAAGATTCTTCTAGGCTAGAGAGTGATTGCATTTCCTTAGGAGGTGTTCTGCAAGGGGTGCTGTTGGTGCTGATAACCGCTGACACCCGAAGGGGTACTGAGACCGCAAATGGCTCTGAGATGTTGAGAGCTTTCCGCTGGTGACGAGGGGAGGATTCCATCTGGAAGAGGCTGCTGGTGAAGACTGATTTGCTGGAGCTATCACCTGAAGTGTAGAACATGGCAAGCATTTTGGGGGATGCCTGGTCATTCTCTGGATCCTCCACAGCTCGAAATACCTTCAGTTGTTCCGGCGGGGGACGGGCCTGGGGAGCCTTTCCCCCTTCGGCTCCTGCTGGGCCTCCAATCCGGCCCCATTCACCCTCTGGCTTGCTAAGATCACAAGAGCTGCCAGTACTTGTTGTCTGCAGTTTCATTGTTGGGATAAAAAATCCTCCAGTGGTGACAGCCCGATTGAAATGTCCTTTGGTTTCCTTTCCTAAGGAAGTCAGAGCAAACACAGGGACAGTTTTGTGACAGCAAAAACACACACAAGTTCCTATTCATCCAGAGAAATGCATGCCCATTATTCAGGCACAAAACACCAGGACACATCTACCTATGCAAAAATAAGCTTTGAGGGGAAAAGAATGTATGGGGTGACAACAGAATTCTGAGATGGATGTTGTCATGTAACTCAGTTTCCCCGAAGTAAAAGAAAAAACAAATGGAAATAATAAAGTAGCTGTAGCAATCTCAGTAAAAAGCAATCAACTTTGATGATAAAGTACTAGTAAGGTCAATCAAGTACTGGCTAAAAGTCTTTCATTGTTTTTTTCTATGTGTAGTCATAAGGAACAATGCCATTTCCAACTATGAGGGATTTTTAGAAGAAGCCATCTGTTAAAGTTGCTAGGAGATACAAGCTGAGGAGGATTGTGTTTTAACATCAGAAGGACCAGAAGTATGTATCAATTGATGCAAAATGTGCTTGGTCCTTCAAGAAATTTTTAAATTTAAGTATTTTTAAAGACTTATTGGGGGAGGATTTGGGGAGAGAATGAGAGAATACAAGGAAGTGAGTGTTTTCTTAATCAAGAAAACAGTAAAACCAGAAATGAATATTAAAACCTCCAATGATTGATTAGGCTGGGCATAGAGAAGTCAACAAGATTCAGACTCTTAATTCTTTCTCTGATATACACAAGTTGTGACCCTTGTAAAATTATGCAACCCTTCAGCGTCGCTGGTAATTCTAAAAATACAAGTTACAAGGCAGAAAATTATTGGAAAAATAGAATTAATTGTAGAGTAAGAGGACATGAGTTCAGATGCTGCCTCTGATGATGACTTTGGACAAAACACTTCTAAAAAGAAACTGAAGTAAATCATTTCTGATGTCCCTTCTATGATCTGCATTGGAAGAGATAATTTCTTCATTGGGAGTTCCCTGCAAAAATGAAGTCACAGGTTTGTATCTATTAAAAAATTCATGAAGAGATAAAGAGGAAAAAGTCAGGGGTTTGGGGACTTTAAAAGATGAACAGGGATATTAGATTTGTTTCCTTTTTTTCTTCCCTCCCTCAACTAAAATAACCCAATCCTGGAGTAAACAGCAGACAGGGAAGAAGCGCAGAGGTAACAGGATATGGAACTGACTGGCTCAGAGTTCAGAAAGAGAAAAGTTCCCCATAAGGGAAGTGGTCAGGCAGATCTGGTTGGTCCTATAGGGAATTTTGAAGCATAAAACTTGGAGAACTGAAATGGGGTGGCCCCAGGGACTTTTTAACAGTTTAGAAAGTTGAGTATTAAAGATGAGTGTTAGTCTCATCAGCTGAGTCACTAAATATTCCCAACTGATTTTTCTTTTCTTTTTTTTTTTTATTTAGAATTTTTTTCCACAGTATATATGCATGAGTAATTTTTTTTAAATAATATTATCCCTTGTATTCATTTTTTCAAATTATCTCCCCCCTCCCTCTACTCCCTCCCCCCATGGCAGGCAATCCCATACATTTTACATATGTTACAATATAACCTAGATACAATATATGTCTGTAAATACCATTTTCTTGTTGCACATTAAGTATTAGACTCCAAAGGTATAAGTAACCTGGGTAGATAGACAGTAGTGCTAACAATTTACATTCACTTCCCCCAACTGATTTTTCTTTTAAAAAATTATTCAAAAAGATTATCTTTGGGTTTTATATTTCTGTTCTTGTTTCCAGTTATATTCCTTCATAAAAGTTAGGTGATATATCAATAAGCTAATTAAAATTTATAAGGAAATGATAAGAAAAATTAATTAGAAAAATCAAAAGGATTTTTTAAATAATAAAGACATATAAAAAGTACAGGAAATTTTAAATAAACTGATTAGAAGGACAAAGGTAAAACCACGATAACAATATATTAATGACCACAATACCAGAAATTGAACAAAAATTAAATGACACTGATATTTGACCCTGAAGAATAGATAAGGAAATACATCTTCCTTACTTTTTTTCCTGAGATAGAAGAGTGTGAATGTGGAATATTATCTATACTGTGTGACTTGCTTGAAAGCTTGATTTTGCTAAACTGCTTTTCATTTTTTGTTATAAGAAATGACCTATTTTGTAGGGGAGGAAGAAAGGATATATATTCACAAATAAAGGCGAGGTTAAAAGAAAAAAATATATATACCACCGATTAATTTTAATAGAGGCATTTGTTATTTAAAAAAAAAATAAGCCAAGGAAATGTATAGGTATAATGTAGGAAGAGGTTTGAACAGAAAGCTACCTTCTAAATTTTAGGGGCAAGAAAGGAACATCAATGCCATTTGTAATACAGCATTACCACCTTGTGGCAGCCTGCGAAATTGCAGTGGAAGTTAGTCAAGAGCCAGAATTCCTCAGCTCCAAAACTTGCTATGGCTATAACTATTGCATATGCAATTTTATGCACATGTATTTGAACTTAGTTACTGATGAAGGCAGCTAGATAGAGAACAGTGCATAGAAAGTCACAGCTGAAGTCAGCAAGAACTGAGTTCAAATTTGGCCTCAGACAGTTATTAGCTATGTGGTGCTGGACAAGTCATTTTATCCTATTTGCCTCTGTTTGCACATCTATAAAATGAGCTAAAGTAGGAAATGGCAAAATACTCTGGGATCTTTGCCAAGAAAACACAAATGAGGTCACAAAGAGGCAGACACAACTAAAATAACTGAACAACAACTGACAATCAGTCAGCAAGTCATACATTCTACCTTCAGAATACCTCTTATACCCCCCCCATTTATTTCCACAGTCTTCACCTTTACCATGACCCCCTCAAATTATTGTAACAGACTTCTAATGATCTTACCAGTTTCTGCCTCCTCCATTCCATTCTTAATACTTATTATAAGAAAGATTAGCTTTTCTTATGTACAGACCTGGTATTATTATTATTAGCTCACAAAACTTGAGAAACTCCCTGTTATCTCTTGAGTGGAGTTTGAACTCCTTTGTCAGGTATTCAAAAACTCCCTATTCCAACCCAATCTAATATTACTTCTGTCCCCCAAACTATGCTCCAGACAAATTCGACTACTGTGTGTCACTTACAACATACTATTTTCTCCCATCTTGATGCTTTTTCTTATGCTATTCCCTTTGTCCGGGATATCCTTTATTTAACTTGAGTGTAAAGAGGAGTGATAGCCTTAAAATTTTGTATTTCTGGTCTTGTTAGGCCTCCCCAGTTAATATTCCTTCATAAAAGCTAAGCTAAGGTAAAATTATTAATAATAAGTTAATTTAAAATAATATGAAAAATCAAAAGGATTATCTTCTTTAGTCATCCCTAAATGATGTTTAATAAGGATATAGAAGAATTCCAAAAGACATAGGAAGACAAATAAACTGATTAGAAGGAAAATTGTAGAAACATAAAATATTTAAATGATTACAAAATGGAAACAGAGCAAAAATGAAGTGGCACTGAATGCTTTGTAACTATAACTTTCCCTCTTTGAATTCTGAACTATGCTTTAAAGCCTCCTGTGTAAATGAAGCCTTTCCCAATCCTAATTCTCACTAGTCACTAACAACTTTGCCTCTCCACAAAGAATTTTATTTTTCAAATCTTGCTCAAACAAGTTGTTAATGACTAGTGAGAATTAGGATTGGGAAAGGCTTCATTTGTCTTTTCCACAGACTAGATTCTAAGTCCATGGGCTATGTCTCATTTAAACTTTGTACATATATTACTCTCCAGACAGCAGATATACTTTTTAAATTATTGAGGTCAAAGGATATGAACAATTTTCAGATGAAGAAATTAAAACCTTTTCTACTCATATGAAAAAATGTTCTAAATCACTATTGGTCAGAGAAATGCAAATTAAGACAACTCTGAGATGTGGTAACACACCTCTTAGATTGGCTAAAATGACAGGAAAAAATGATGATAAATGTTGAAGGGGATGTGGGAAAACTGGGACACTAATGCATTGTTGTTACTGATCCAACTATCCTGGAGAGCAATTTGAGACTATGCCCAACGGGCATACCCTTTGATCCAGCAGTGTGTCTACTAGGTCTGTATCCCAAAGAGATCTTAAAGGAAGGAAAAAAAACCTACACGAACAAAACTATTTGTAGCAGCCTTTTTTCTAGTGACTGGGAAATGGAAAGTGAGTAGATGCCCATCAACTGGGGAATAGCTGAATAAGTTATGGTATATAAATGTAATGAATATTATTGTTCTATAAGAAATGATCATCAGAATGATTTCAGAAAAACTGGAGAGACTTTACATGAACTGATGCTGAGTGAAGTGAGTAGAACCAAGAGAACACTGTACACAGCAACAAGAAGATTTTCTGGTGATCAATTCTGAAGGCCGGGGCTCTTTTTAATGAGATGGTTCAGGCCAATTGTGATGGAGAAAGTCATTTGCATCTAAAAAGAGGACTGTAGGAACTGAATGTGCATCACAACATAGTATTTTCAGCTTTTTTGTTGTTGTTTGATTTTTGTTTTCTTTATCATTTATTCCCTTTTTGATCTGATTTTTCTTGTGCAACATGATAATTGTGCAAATATGTATAGAAGAATTGCACATATTTAATATATATTTGATTACTTGCTGTCTAAAGGAGGAAGGAAGAGGAAGGGAGGAGTCACTTAAACCCAGCCTCAGGAAAAAAAAAAAAAAAAAGACTTTTATGGAAGAATCTCTTCGAACCAAGCTAATGCATGATAAAGAAAATAGCTCTCAAAAAAAAAAAAAAAATCATAGCTCTCCAGTTATGTTAGCCTTAATTACTTCTGTAACTTAGGGGTCATGTCAGAGAGCTCCTCTGAGAAGCTCTGTGGGCTGCTCTGTGTACATCAGGACTAAGTTTGACCATCACTGTCCTACTGCTCCTTCACACTGAATATTGAATAAGAATAGATTTGATTGCATAAGAAATTGCAAATTTATGAATGCTAAAGACCAACAGCTCAAAACAGTCAATTCAGATATCAAATACTAGGTCTCACCTTCTACCGGCAGAGAACAGAGGGAGTCCATACTTTTGGCAGGTCGGATGGTAGCTTTTTCTATTAAAAAAAACAACAACAAAACAAAATACATCAGCCCAGTTATTAATTCATTAATAATAATAATTATTATTAATAATATAATAATTATAATTATTCAATATCATTGAAGAAGTAGTATCTTAGAAGAAATAATCAGATTATTAATATGTAGTAGAAAAAAATCTGTATGAGAGTTTTCAATGTAGAATTTACCAGCCCAGAAAACTTAAATCATGGACCAAGTACTGATGCTTCTCAATAAAGCCTCCCTTTTATTTATTAATTATTCTTCCATTGTTAAAGTTCTAATATTTTATTTATAGAAGAAATTATCAGTTTGTCATTACCTAATCTTACTTATACTTATTCCTACTAGGATTGGTTACAGTCTTCAAAATTATAGGAATTAAGTTTCAGGAGTGAGAGAAGAGTTTTGCTAGGTAGACTTAAAAGACAACAAGGAGAAATGACAGTTGACTGTGAAGCTGCAGGAAAACTTTTTAAAAATGCAAAATAACTGAAAGGTATTTTAGCCTGAATCAATTAGTTATAACTACTCGAGCATATCCAGAGGCAACCTTTGTCTTACAATACAATACACAAATTGGCATTCATAATCATGATATAAATTCATCAAAAAAAAAAAAAAAAAAAAAAAAGGACTAAATTGTTTTCAATATGGTGTTGAACCAGGAAAGTAAGTAATCTCTTTGAAAACCTTTCTCATTTAAATTAATTAAAATAAAACTTAAACATACAAATCCTTAGATACTAGAAACTTAACTATCCAGAAGAGCCCATTCCTGTAGGATTCCATATAGCCAAGGTTTATTTTTGTTATTTCTTATTTATTTCTCCATTTGTATTGATTTTTTTTGTTTTTCATTAATATGAAAGTATATCCTCCTTCTTCTTTTCCCCAGAAAGCCATTTCTCAAAGACAACAGTGGTTCTCAAACTTTTTGGTTTTAGGACCCTTCACATTTTTAAAAATCCAACATTTCCCAAAAAAGAAATGAAAATGTCATCATATTATTACAAAAATAATTCTGATCTTGAGAATTCCCCTGATAGGGTAGGATTGCCTGGATCACACTTTGAGAACTGCTGCTTTCAGATTTTGTCCATTGCTAAATCTATAATCCAATGATCTTTTAAACAAAAAATTAAAAAACAAAACAAAACAAAACTTTTTTTTTAAAGGCAATTCAGCAAAACTAGTTAGCACTTGCCAAATTTGACTACATATGCATTCTTTCCATATGGAACCTCTCTTTAAACAACTAATAGCAATGAAATGGGTATGGATGTAAAATCTTAGAACAGTATAAACAATCACCATGACCAGTGTTACTGCCATTTTAGTATTCACCTTGCATAGTATGGCATTTCAGTTTTCAAAGTGTATTTATATACATCATTGTATTTGAGCTTCAAAATCATCAAAAACAATAACAATGATAACTATCATTATTATTATAGCTGATGTCTATGGAGCACTTTAAATTTTATTAAGTGCTTTAAAAACATTATTTCCAAAAAATCCTTTATTCCAATTTTATAGAATCTCAGAACAAAATAAGAAGTTAAGTGACTTTCTTAAGGTCACATAGCTAATAATAACTGAGGGGACAGGGAATAAAGCCCATGTCTTCATATTCCTAGTCAAATGTATTTCTCACCATATTAAACTGTGGATAGAATATACTTGTATTTTAAAAATATCTTAACATTATGCATACATGGACTATGCCATCTAGGGGAGGGTGGGGGGAAGGAAGGGAAAAGTTGGAACAGAAGGTTTTGCAAGGGTCAATGTTGAAAAACTACCCATGCAGATGTTTTGTAAATAAAAAGCTATAATTTTAAAAAATTACACATACAGATATGCCATTAGAAAAAAACATGAATACCTAAGTTCTTAGGAGTCCAATTATCTTTTAATGTTAAAAAAAAAAAAGGGGGGGAGAAGAGCTTAATAAGAGCAAACTTTGAAGATTGAATGAGACAAAGACAACAAATTTCTTTTTACAAATCTCTTATTTGTCAGATACAAGAGAAACAGGGCTTTTATCTAGACAACTTGAGATCAAGCTAAATCAAACCATCCTGAAAGCCTCTGTAGATGACTTTGAAAGAAGGACATCAAAGAGATGAAACAAATAGATGAAATCTATTCATCAAGTAGAAATTCATCATCATCTATTTAATAAAATAGATGAAACAAATTTGCCAATCTTTCTAGCACGATCTATTCTCTTCATTGCTATAATCAAACCACTACAAATGGAATCTATCCTATCACTGCTCCAGACACTAAGTGAGGAAGTGGAAATTGCATTTAATTTTGAGGAGAATGGAACAGAGCAATGGATATTGCCAAATACACACACACACACACACACACACACACACACACACACACACACACACACAAACTGATAATGGAGGTAATAGATTTAAAATTACTTAAGAGTTAATTTTCAAGACATATCAGAAAAGGAGACAGTCCTGAAAAGATCTCAGTATTATTACAACAAAAAGGTGTCTATGAATAGATGACAAACACCAATGTATATTTATATTTTTGTATCTCTATACAACATTTATTACAATGTTCTGTATATAAACGTATATATGTATAAAACTGTGCATATTGATGCAGCAATATCACTACTAAAGAGATAAATCAAAGAGATTTTTTAAAAAGGGAAAATGACCTTGTTAAAAAATATTTATAGCATCTCCATTTGTAGAGGATTTGGAAATGGAGAGGATGTCCATCAATTAAGAAATGGTTGAACAAGTTGTGGTATGTGAATGTAATGGAATACTATTGTGCAATAAGAAATGACAAGCAGGTGGAAAGATTTGTATGAACTGATACTAAGTGAAGTGAGCAGAACCAGGAGAACATTGTGTGCAGTAACAATAACTATGAATGACTTGGCTATTTTCAGCAATACAATGATCCAAGACAATATGAAAGGACTCATAATGAAAAATGCTATCTATATCCAGAGAAAAAAGTAAAGGAGTCTGAATGCTGACTTAAACATACTATTTTTACTTTAATTTCTTGGTGTCTTTCATTTAATATGTATGGGATTGCCTGTTATCTAGGGGAGGGAGTAAAAGGAGGGAGGGGAAAATTTGGAAAAGTGAATACAAGGGAAAATCTTGTAAAAAAAATTACCCATGCATATATGTACTGTCAAAAAATTTATAATTATAAAATTAATAATAAAAAAATTATTGGTGTCTTTTTTCTTTTAATCCATTTTTTCTTTTACAACATGACTAATATGGAAATGTTTTATGTTAACCTATACCAAATTGCTTACCATCTCTTAGAGGAAAGAGTTGATGGAGGGAGAATATTTGAAACTCAACATTTAAAAAAAATGAATATTAAAAATTTGTCTTTGCATGTAATTGGAAACACAAAATAATATTTTAAAAAAGACATTTCCCAGATGAGAAACATGATTAGAGTGCATGACACTACATGGAACCATAGTGAAACATATTTTTTCTGATAAATCACACAATATTGAGAAATTTTCCTGTAGTTTGTTCTTATTTTGAAATGTTAGAATCCAGAAAAGCTTATAAGTTAATATTTCACTGAATTCCATTTTCCAGATAATTTGTAAAAGTTTTAAATGTAGTTTTAAGATCAAATCTCAGAGAAAACTCACTACTCATATAGAATTATGCAATAATGTAAATATATGCATACATGTGTGTGTATTAAAAAACCCAACAGACATAGGCCAAAAAAAAGATCAAACTAGGTCCATGATTTCAGATAAAGGGTGTTACCATAACCAAATCAAAAGAGAATGAAATAGTTTTTCCTTTGAGGTTTATGGGTAAGAGAATAATTTAGGACCAAAGAAGACATAGAATGCATTACAAAATGTAAAAGAGGTAATTGTGATTATATAAAAATCAAAAACCTTTTGCACAAACAACCAATGGAACCAAAATTATAAGAAAAGCAAAAAGATGGGGAAATTTTTTTTACAAATATCTTTGATAAAGACTTCATTTATCAAATACACAAAGAATTGAGACAGATTTATTAAAAAATCTGTTATTCATTCCCCAATTGATAAATGGTCAAAAAACAGAAAGTAGTTTTTAGACAAAGAAATCAAAGCTATCTATAGTCATATGAAAAAAAATGTTTTAAATCACAATAGATTTTAAAAAATACAAATTAAAACAACTCTGAGGTACTACCTCACACGTATCAAATTGGCTAATTTGACAAAAAAGGAAATGTTGGCTATTGGAGGAGATATTGTAAAATGAACACTAATGAACTGTTGGTGAAGTTGTAAACTGATCTAACATCCTGAAGAGCAATTTGGAATTATGCCAAAGAGCTATAAAATTGTGGATTTATATGAACTGATGATAATGAAGTAAATAGAAAGAGGAGAAGGTTGTACATAGTAACAGCAAATTGTTTGATGAAGAATTCTGAATGACTTAGCTTTTCTTAGCAATCCAATGATTCAAAACTATCCCAAAGGATTAATGATGAAGGATATTATCTGCTTCCAGAGAAAGAACTGATATTGTACATATATAGACTGAAGCATGCTACTTTCACTTTCTTTCATTTTTTCCACCTTTTATCCAAATCCTGTGGTACAAAATGATTAATACAGAAATGTTTGTATGACCTATATCTGATAGCTTATTGTCTCAGAAGAGAGATAGGGGAGGGAGGGATAGAATTCCGAACTCAAAACTTTTAATAAAAATATTAAAAAATTGGGGGAAAAAAGGAAAAAGTTCAACATGTTTGTATTTAAGAATCATGATCATCTTGATAGACATACAGGTTTATCTTTTCAGAGAATTCTAAATGCCCAGACTAAATAAGGGAAGGAGCTGAAGATAGATGGACCATAAAACAGCATACTTACCAGAAAGCCTTTGTCCTCTCACAAAAACACTTCCATTCCGGTTCAGTTTTGATTTTGAGTCTGAGCCAGAACGTCCCAGGTTAAATATTGACTTCCACTTCTTGGATTTACTAGAGAGCTTCCTTCTAAAAAAAAAATCAGCAATAATAATTTTTATTGTTTACTATTTAGATGATGGGTAGTTGGGTAGCAGAGTAGATAGAACCCTGGATTTGGTATCAGGAAGAATCTTGAGTTTAAATCCCATCTCAGACACTTACTAACTGTGTTACCTGAACAAATCACTTAACCTTGTTTGCCTCAGTTTCTTCATCTGTAAAATGATCTGGAGAAGGAAATGGCAAATCATTGCAGTATCTCTGCTAAGAAAACCCCAAATGGAGTCACAATGATAACTGAACAACAACAAAAAAATTTAGATGGTACTTTGCTCTTCTACAAAGAGCTTTAATGACATTCTGAATGATGATGTATCTTTAGAAACAGATGAACATGACATTTAGGAACTTATTGTCTGAAGAAAACCAAATTCAGTCCAATGCTTCCCTATAGACAAGGAGTGCCGTGTAATGAATAACCCAGCCCAGATTTGAAAAAAGCAAAGGAAAGAATCACTTCTACTCCTAAGGCACTCTGATTTTACAGAAGTATTGTACTATTGGTAGGAGATGGGATCCATAAGTGGAGGATCAAGGCTATACATACAATATCGCTACATTATATATGCACACTGCATGGAATGTGAAACTTCATTGCAATGTTGGTTAAATTTTTTTCTTCCTCTTTATTTAATTTATAAAAGATACGTCTCTGGGAAGGAAAGGGAGAGATGATAGGACATATAGGTAATACAAATAGTGGTATACATACATAGTGGTATATGTAAGCTTGTCCCCAAAGAAGAGATGAGAAAAAAATCTCATTGCATTTCTCTAAAGGTGACAACTATATGTGTGTGTGTGTGTGTGTGTGTGTGTGTGTGTGTGTGTGTGTGTGTGTAACACTGCAAATATTGTCAGACTTAACTTATAGTTTGGTTAGTTTTACTCACCTGCCTTTGTTTTCCCTTGCCTTTTTCTTTTGGTTATTAGAAGGGATGGATTGCTGGGTAGAGGAGTAGGTATTAGCTATTTTAAAATTAAGGTGACATAAAAACAAAAGCCACAAATAAAATTTTGTTACCCAAAGGAGAAAGGGCTGGCTACTATGTGGGCAGGGATTCTACCATGAACACATGTTACACATCTCAAAGTCCAAAAGTATTTAAGTTCCTTGAGGGTAAGGATTACTTACTTTTTATCACTATGTCACATTGTAACCACTTAATAAATGCTGGTTGATTTATAACCACCCTAGGTCAGGATCCATCACCGTTCTCCTGGATTATTTCATTGAGCATTTATTAAGTAAGTATTTACTGTAGGCCAGGCACTATACTAAGAGCTGAGGATACAAATATAAGTAAAGAAGGTTGTCTGTCCTCAAGGAGTGGGATAAATTGAAAAGATATCTGGTATATAATAATAATATTAATAAATGCTTGATGTTTCCATGTGTTTAAAACCTACAAAGAGAATTTTAAGAAATAACAATAGCAAAGAAAAGCTTTGACAGAGGGTGGGTGATGATGATTCAATGAAATAGTCCAAGTGAAAGATGAGGGAATCTTGTACTAGAATGGTGGCTGTCATTCAATAGATAAATCAAGGTATACATGAAAGGGAATGCAAGAAAGGCAAAGGAATCATCATTTCTAAATGTTATTTGTAATATATAAATTTATATTATATCTAAAATCATGAAACTGTAAGAATTATTGATTCTCCTAACAATCCTGGGATGAAAGTCATATTATTATTAATCTCCTTTTTAATTTTTTTAAATTAAATTATTATTATTATTTGCTGAGGCAATTGGGGCTAAGTGACTTGCCCAGGGTCACACAACTAAGAAGTGTTAAGTATCTGAGGCCAGATTTGAACTCAAGGTCCTCCTGACTTCAGGGCTGGTGCTCTATCCCCTATACCACTTAGCTGCCCTTTTCTCCTTTTTCAGTTGAGGAAATATTCAGATGTAGGTTAAATGATTGCTCAGAGGTCACATGGCTAATAAGCAGAGGCAAATTTGAACTCAAGCCTTTTTGCTGTATCCACTGTACCACCCACATGGGAAGTGACTCCAGGTTCAAAGGTCCAGAGTTCTAATGAGGAGAACATGAAAATGATGGAAAAATAGAGACGGTATAAAGTGGAATGGCCAGGAAGTGAAGTAGAAGCCTGGATATGCACAAGATATGGTGAAAGCCTTCCAGTCAGAGCCTTGGGTAGTTCCAGGAGAGAAATTCAAGGTTCCTGCAGGCAAATGGCAGCAAGAACAGCTCATGTGCCCAAGATATTGAATAGACATGGGCTGAGAAAGTCCCTAAAGAGCTCTAGTAAATCCATCAGTGCAGTATTTTACATGGAAACTAAGGGGAAAACTTTGCAAGGGTCTCCAAACCAATAATAACTAGATTTTTTAGTCTACTTGTTGGACATACTCTCAGGCCATCACTGCTATGAGAAAAAGACTCTTAACGACTTCCTTGGCTGGGGAGACAGTTTTGAATTGACTGCAGATTTTTGATAAGGAAACACTCCCTTTTTCTGCTTTCTATAATTATTGCAAATGATGGACAATTAGCACCATAGGTAGGGGTCAATTTATGATCTTTATTTTTATTTCTTTCAAAGAAAGGATTAGCTATATTAGCTGAGAAATCAGTAAATCATGGAACCACCAGGGGGAGCCCAGAGTCCAAGCCCTGTATTCATTTGGAGAAAATGTGGGATTCAGTCCAAATAGGAACTGACCCTGACAATATGTGTCCATTTCTGCACAAAGTCCTTACTCTGAAGATTTCAAGTCATTCACTGGGACTTCTACATTACAAGGATAGTATATTTCTAAAAACAAACAGCAAAATGCCCAGTAGAGATCATCTTTAGTTCTATCCTAATGCCTTTCAGGCAAGCAGAGTGTGAGTATATTTCATAAGAGCTATATAACTATGTGAATAATACCCCAAGTGTGGTAATAAGCTAGAAAAAAATGCATAGTTGCATAAGAGGTTACTAACCCTATAGAAATCACACAATTCCTGGGACTGAAAATTCCTCCTATAACTTCTGGGAATGATGAGATTGGTACCAGAATTCTGGAAATAAATTTTCTTCTTGCCTTGTCTGAGTTGGGAGAAAATATGACATTTCTTGCCCTGGACCCTTTCCCTTCCCTAATATATCTACCTTAATAAATGTTAGTGGATTGATTGATTGGTCTAGAGCAAGGTTTCTTAAACTCTTTCCACTTTTGACTCTTTTTCCCCTGAGAAATTTTTACATGACCCCGGGCATACAGGTATATAAAATATACAAATCAAACATTCACCAATAATAAATCCCAATTTGTGTCTCCCACATTCAGTCACAAGACCTAAGAAGCTTTGGTCTAAATTCCTGCAACAGATTCCTAATTGGTCTCAAATTTCCTATAACTGGCTCCACTTTCACACTCCTGCCAAAGTGATTTACCTTAAACACGGTTACCATAGCACTTTCCTCCTTAAGTCCAAGGTCTTCCTATTGCCTCTCAGAAAAATATCATGATAGTATAATCTGACCTTGCATTCCTCTCTTTCCCTTCCTCTTGTTTCTCAGATAAAATAAAAATTTCTCTATTGAGCTTTTAAAGTGTTTCAAAAGCTGAGTCAACTTAGCTTCCTAGTCTTTATGGACAGTACTCTTTCATTTATACTCTATGATCCAGCCAAACTGTCTTCTCTTTGTTATTCAACATTCCAACTCCTGATTGATTGCAAAACTTTGCACTGATCATTGGTCATTCCCCATGCCTAATAATGCATTCCCTTCTTACCTTTCCCTCATGGAGGCCCACTTTTTCTTTAGACTTAAGTACTGTCTCCTACATGAAGCTTCTTCATACTCCCAAATACTAATGTCTAAACCTCTAAAACAGGGCTTCTTAAATCTTACAACTCATGACCCCTTTACACCTGAGAAATTTTTAGGCAACCCCAACACCTTTTTATATATATAAATAAATATATATAAATCAAAATCATAATTTCACGACTCCCACATTTGATTAATAGTGAACCACAGTTCACTCAAATACCTTGCATTTAACTACATTTACATTTATTTTTAGTTACTTTCTTTTTAGGCTTATATATACTTATATTTTTACTTCATACCTCCCCAATTAGAATATATTAAGAGCCTTATACATAGGGATTGCTTCATTCCCTGACTTCTATCCTCAGCATCCAATATATAATTTAGCACACATTAAATCATAGTAGATACTTAATAAATAACCTTGATTAACAGCCCTCCTCACCTAGAAAGAAGTGGAGAAACCATTCCTTACTTCCCCAATTTGCACCTAAAATTTCCCCGCATTGGAATATTTTCAAATGCTTAGGTTAAGAAATACAAGCTTACTTGTTGTCTGGTAACTCAAGGACAGTATGGAAGAGGGCTCCTGTGGAAGGGACAATCTCAGGCAGGCTATTTTCTCTCCTCTCTTTGCGTGCAGGGTGATTAGTAGCCAGACTCCGAGCCTGAGCTTCTTCAAGGCTCACCAGCTTCATCGGGAGAGAGAGGGCAGGTAAGGTCAGACTTTTCATGATTGGCCTGTTTTCTGTAAAGAAATAGGAGGAAGTAAGTCGTCTGAGGAGAACCTAAGGAGTAAGCTCAAACCATCCTTACTTCCTACAGCCATCTTTTGGTAACCTTGTTTTTGAACATAAACTTCGTGGGTCTGGAAGAACAGGCCCTTGGCTTTTCTCCTGGTTATTCAGGGGTCACCAGCAGAACCAGATTATTTCAGGGGACAACCTTCCTTGACAATGACTTGCTCTTGTCTAGGTTGTGAAGCTGAGAGAAGTGAAGATAGGAGTAAAAGTGACTTTCTACATACTGGGTACTTTGATGGTTGAACATAATAGGAATTTGACTGCCCTGTTCCATGGAGATATTTCTGCTATTTATTGCTTTCGAGTCTTTTTAAAATCATGTCCTATTCTTCATGATACCATTTCTTGGCAAAGATACTTTTGTGGTTTGCCATTTCCTTCTCTGACGCATTATATAGATAAGAAAACTTATCTATATAATGTGATTTGGCCAGAATCATACAGCTAGTGTCTTAGGATGGATTTGAAACCAGTCCTCTTAACTTCAAGATTAAAAAGATGAGTCTAGCTGATTTCAAGCCCAGTGCTCTCTCCACTTTGCCACCTAGCTTTCCCACTCAGTTTGCTATTCTAGGTGTTAGGCAAATAGGTGGTGTAATGGACAAAGTGCCAGACCTAGAATCAGAAGTGCCTTGGATACTTATTAGCTGTATAATAGTGACCAAATCCCTAAATTTCTCTTAGTCTCAGTTTTCTCATCTATAAAATGATAACCTTACCTTCCACGCTTATTGTGAGGATGAAATAATAGTTGTATCAAAGGATATGAACAGACAATTCTCAGAGGAAGAAATTGAAACTATATCCACTCACATGAAAGAGTGTTCCAAATCACTATTGATCAGAGAAATGCAAATTAAGACCACTCTGAGATACCACTACACACCTGTCAGTTTGGCTAAGATGACAGGAACAAATAATGATGAATGTTGGAGGGGATGTGGGGAAACTGGGACACTAATACATTGCTGGTGGAGTTGCGAAAGAATCCAGCCATTCTGGAGAGCAATCTGGAATTATGCCCAAAAAGTTATCAAACTGTGCATACCCTTTGACCCAGCAGCGCTACTACTGGGCTTATATCCCAAAGAAATACTAAAGAGCGGAAAGAGACATATATGTGCCAAAATGTTTGTGGCAGCTCTTTTTGTAGTAGCTAGAAACTGGAAGATGAATGGATGTCCATCAGTTGGAGAATGGTTGGGTAAATTGTGGTATATGAAGGTTATGGAATATTATTGCTCTGTAAGAAATGACCAGCAGGAGGAATACAGAGAGGCTTGGAGAGACTTAAATCAACTGTTGCTGAGTGAAATGAGCAGAACCAGAAGATCACTATACACTTCAACAACAATACTGTATGAGGATGTATTCTGATGGAAGTGGAAATCTTCAACATAAAGAAGAGCCAACTCACTTCCAGTTGATCAATGATGGACAGAGGTAGCTACAGCCAGAGAAGAAACACTGGGAAGTGAATGTAAATTGTTAGCACTAATATCTGTCGTCCCAGGTTACATGTACCTTCGGAATCTAAAGTTTATTGTGCAACAAGAAAATGATATTCACACACATGTATTGTATCTAGACTATATTATAACACATGTAAAATGTATGGGATTGCCTGTCATCGGGGGGAGGGAATAAAGGGAGGGGGGGATAATTTGGAAAAATGAATACAAGGGATAATATTATAAAAAATTAAAAAAAAAAGAAATAATAGTTGTAAAATACTTTGCAAATCTTAAAAACCTAAGAATGTCATTTATGTTGTCATGGGATAAGTTTTTGGACAGAGCCTGGGGGAAGGAAGGTAGGAGGCTACTTTTCTCTTCAAAGGTAGCAAATGATCATTGATATACTAAGATATATCATATTTCTAGGGCAGTTAGATGATGCAGTGGGCAAAGTGACAGGCCTGAAATTTCCCCTTCTTGAATTTGAATCCAGGCTGTGTTGTGATCCACATTCAGTCCTCATATTCCTCTCTCTGGATGCAGATGGCTCTTTCTATCACAAGTCTTTTGGAAGTTTTCCTTGTTTTCTTAATGGCATAATAGAGATAATAATTCCCAAGGTTGTTATAAGAATCAAATGAAATATTTAAATGTAAGGTACTTAACATAGTGCCTGGCACATATGGTAAGTGCCTTCCTTCCTTCCCAAACTCCCTAAACCCAGCTTCCTAGAAGTCACTCATTCATAGAGGGATTGGAGATTAAGATGTTATAGGGTAGCTACTCACTTTAGTGAATAAGTCAGTGGAGAGAGTGCTGGACCTAGAGTAAAGAAGACTTATCTGTCTTGAGTTCAAATCCAGAATCAGACACTTCCTAGCTGTGTGACCCTGCCCAAATCACTTAACCCCATTTCCTCTGTTTCCTCATCTGTCAAATGGACTAGAAAAAGAAATAACAAACCACTCCATTATTTCTGCCAGGAAAACTCCAAATGGGATCATAAAGCGTTAGATACAACTGAATAACAATTCACTTAAAATGGAATTGATAAGCTATTACATTGGTATGAAACTAGTTCAAATCCTGGCTCTTCTGTTTATTATGTGACCTTTGGCAAAATACTTAATATCTGTGGGCCTCAGTTTCCACCTCCGTACAATGAGGAGGTTGTTTTTGGAGCTTGAGACCCAACTAAGCCATATCAAACCAAAAGCACTTAAGGTCCAGTCAGCTCTAGATATACTTCTCTTAGAAATCTGAGCAGGCTTAGTTCAGCAAAAACTCTTAAAACAATAGTTCACAGCAGTTATGGTTGTGACAGTCATTTGGGAATCAAACAAAGGCAGCTTTGGAGCATAAGAATTGTTTGAGTGTTTCTAGTACTGAGCAGGGAGAGGGAGCTCTGCCCAATATGCCAATCTGCCAGGCGGATTATCCCCAGGAGAACAGTGACTGATGAGATCATAAACAACCCGATATGGGAAATATCCCAGGAAGGCATATAATTCCCTTTCCTGGAGTCTTTATTTACCAAGCAATCTTCTGGTTATTAATTTGTTTTCCCAAGTAAGGTTGCCTACTGGGAAGATATTGGGCTCTTCCAGCATAAACATTCTGGTTTTGAGGCAGTTATGTTTTTTACATCTGTATGAGATTAATCACGCCAATTAATAAATTGGCATTTTAGCATGTAAATCAATCTCATGTGAGTTTGGATAACATAAGCCATGAGCCAGTTTCCCCAGGCTCTGGTTGGCCCAAGTTTGACTCTGTAGGGAGTAGACCCACAGGGACCAAACCCTAATCTTACCAAGATCTATAACCCTAAAGATAAGTCTAAAAGAGTCAACTTTACAAAAACTGGAATACTTGACCGCTAATTCCTTCTATAATGCTCCTAACAAATAATCAACAAAACCATAAATTATAAGCACACATATAACACAAACAAATATTAGAGAAGAATTAAATAAACTTCAAAAAAACTAAGTCATCTTCCAATGTAATCAATTTAGTCATTTATTGCAACTAAAGTTAGGAGCTTCACTAAAAGTCTTATAAAAAACAGCATTTATACAATGCTTAAATTATTGCAATATGCTTTATAAAAATTATTTCATTTGAATCTTACAAAGACCCTGGGAGGTAGGTTTATTGTTAGTCTCTTTTTACAATTTCACATGAAGCTTTTTGCATTTTTCTAAATTCTGAAATTTAACCCTTCAATGTAGTTTCAGTTCCATTTCAGAAAGCTGGAAGCATATTTTCCCAAGTCTTAATCTTAACCCCTTTGAACTCTAGTCAAACTGACCTTTTTAATAATCTTCTTACAAGATATCATAAGATATCCCATGCCCCATCTCCATTCCTTTGTATGGACTGCATCCCATCTGTGGAATATGATCCTGCTTCACTTTAACCTCTTAGAATACTTACTTCCCTTCAAAAGTTACCATTTACAACAAGCTTTTTCTGGTTAGTTCATTTTCTAAAGCCTTTCTTTCTCAAATTCCCTTCCATTTATTTTGCATATAGGGAAGAAGTATAGTATAGTGGGTAGACCTGACTTGAAGCCAGCAATTCCTAATTCAGATCCTACCTCTGAAACATACAAGCTATGAGCAGTCGCCTGAGAAGATGATGATCTACAGGTTTTCTCAATCAGGAAATCCCTAGACCAATGAAATCACAGATCCATTTCTACATTTTGTATATGTACCCTTTGTCTCTCCCAACAGAGAATGAGCTTCTTGATCTAGGGGAAGTTTCCTTTTGTCTGTGTGTTCCCAACACCCAGCACCATGCCCAACTCCCAGTAGGCACTAATAAAACCCTTTCAGGATCACACAGCTAGTAAGTGTCAAATGTTTATTTGAGGCCAGATTTGAACTCAAGTTCTCCTAACTCCAAAGATAGTGCTCTATCCACCACACCACCTAGCTGCTCTACACTAGACTGAAAAAATGCTTAACTCTTGTACTTAAATGATCCAGATGAAGACATTAGTCTTCTGAGAGGGTGCATGAAATAATGAAAATGTAGCTAAATTTAGACAAAAGTACATGCTAAGTATTAATAAACATCAAACCAACCTTGTAAATAATTTAGAAAAATTACCATGATTACAATATTTGCATGACTCCTATTGTCCCTAATCATATCACAGGAACTACATACATGACAGGTACAAGTTTCATATGTTAAAACAGACAGAAACATGCAAATTCCAAATACAAATATATGGCACATATATTCAACACACATATGTATGGCAAGATCTAACAAATATTAAAAACATGGAGACATGCATAGAATAGACACACACTGGTTTGGATTCCATTCCTGTAGCAACTTATTTCTGGCTTACATCGCTAGGGCAAGGAAAGATTGGAATGGGCTGCCAGGTTATGTGACAAATGTCAGGACAATTACCATCATTCTCTATGGAGCATGATGAGCTGCTGAAAATTTGATCCACATGATTCAAGATAAATTCAATCACCACCTGCTGGACTCGGACGGCAAGAAAGGCTGCATCTCCATTACAGCCAATAGCTTCAATTTCTTTAGACCTAAGGCATAAGGGAAAATATACAGTGAGCAGCAGTGCATTATGAGATAAAAAAGACAAGTCATCAGAAATGACCTGAGCCATGTCCCTCAATTTTTAAAAATATTTGTCAACTTGTATAGCAAGCGAAGGTTAACTAACTGATCCAATATTTATATTCATACTGGCCTTCTTGCCGTTCCTCATATAACACTATTCTTCCAACCTCTACACTTTTGACCTAACTATACCCAATGCCTATAATGACTTACTTGTACCCCCACCTCACCTGCATGTCTAAGAATCTCATATTTCCTTCAAAGCTGAGGCTAAATGTCATTTTATCCATTGGAGGTTCTTATCTTAGAGTCTATATAATGTTCTTAAATAAATATTTTAATAATTGTATTTCAGTATAATCTGGTTCCTTTGTTTTATTAATTTAAAAATATTTTTCTGAGTAGTCCATAGACTTCACCAGAATGATAAAAGGATATACCACAGGGTAACTGTTAAGTAAGAAGTCCTGTTCTATATGAAGCCTTTCCAGATGATAGTGTACTCTCTCCCAAAACCATCTTGTATTTATTCTGTACAAACATGTGGTTTCCCCCAGTAGAATGTAAACTCATTGAGGGTCATGACTATTTAATTTTTGTCTAAGTCCCTAGAGCCTGGAACATAGTAGATGCTTGATAAATGAATATTGATTAGTAATCAAGCACTTAATTCTAATTATTATATAGTAAACATGTTTTATATAACTACCATTACTAGTAGTTGGTATTAAGAATCAACTTCTAATAGAGGACTTTTAAAAACAAAACAATCTGTACAAGTAACAAGGAAGTAGATTTCCCCCCCTCAAAGGAGGCTTTCCCCCTATTGTTCTAAAGGGCTTGTCATCATTCATTAAGTAATAAGAGCCTGCCTTTTTCCTACTGCAAGCAGACCTTCTGGGTTTCAGCCAGTTAAAAATGACTCTGGGAAGATGAGAATAGTTAGTTATACATAGACTAGAAAGTTTTTTTTTGAGAAATGACCCATGAGCCTATCTATATTCGACTATAATTATAATGAGAAAAACTTAATCTGGTTCCAGATGTTTCCAAGTTAGCTGTTGAAGGAGATTTGCCATCAAATCTATTTAAACAACAAAGAGACCCCAAAACTTACTAATGGTTTCCCCCTGATTTAGTTAGTTGAAATAAGATAATTTCAAAGAGGTTTTAACTTTATATGATCTTCTGTTTTAATTTTTCCATAATGGATGCTTTGAACTCATTGACTGCTTATTTATTTGCCAAGGGGATGATTTCCTTTCATAAGGGATTCCTTCTTTGATTCCTCCTTCTCTAAATTTCCTCTAGCAAGATCATTTCCAAATTCTCAGGGCTCTCCACTGCCCTTGAAACCTCCCTTGTAACAAAGAAAAACACTTAAGCAAAACCAAGTAACAAAATGATACTGTTTAACTAGGGGTGCAACATTTCAGTTAAGGAGGGAAATGAATATCATCCATTCCCTAGGATAGATATTTGCCATGGTAATTAATCTGAGTTCATCAGCCTTTTAGACGTTTTCATTTAGATTTGTGTAGTCATCATGTCTATTCTCCTATTTCTCCTGATTTTGCTCTGCATCAATTCATTGCCCGGATTTTCATAATTTGAGTTAATGAAAGGTGTTCTTACCTGAGAAGATTTGGTGCCCACACCAATGCTAGGTTCCTGGTATGCATGTTGGTCTTGCTGCTGAAGGAGGCGATATGGGTCAGGTGCCTGATCAGGTATTCCAAGGTCCTGTAATGGTTCATTTTTTGATTAAAAAAAATTTTTAATGCCTATGTGAATCTTATAATCTGTAGATAATTTCAAAGTTTAGATTTAAAGGAGTATCTGAGTATTGTTGTTCCAGGAATATTGGAGAAATATCAGTAAGATCTCTTGCTATCATTAGAAATCAGCCTTCCAGGAAAATGTAAGCTTCTTTAGAGCAGGGGCTGTAATTTGATTTTACCCTTTGTATTTTTCTGAGGAGTGCTCCATAGGCTTCACCAGAATACCAAAGGGATATATTACAGAGCAAATGTTAAGAAGCCCTGGTCTACATGAAGCCTTTTCAGATGTTAGTGTACTTTCTCCCAAAGCCATCTTATATTTATTCTGTACAAATATGTAGTCCTCCCCAGTAGAATGGAAGCTCATTGAGAGTCATGACTATATAATTTTTGTCTAAGTTCCTAGAGCCTGAAACACAGTAGAGGCTTGATAAATGAATATTAGTTGATAATTAAGCATTTAATTCTAATTAATCTTTGCCTTTGTAACTCTAGCATCTAGTACATGGCTTTATATATAATAATATGCAATAAATGAATATTGACTGTCATCTGGGGGAGGAGGATGGGGGGAAGGAGGGGAAAAATTGGAACAAAAGGCTTGGCAATTGTCAATGGTGAAAAATTACCCATGCATATATCTTGTAAATAAAAAGCTATAATAAAAAAAAAAAAGAAGAAGAAAAAAATAAATGAATGATGAATATAACTCTTTGCCCTAAGCAGGATAGTACAGGTCAAGAAAAGACATTATCTTGACTTCTATGCATTCACATCAGTAAAATGAAAAAGTTGGACCATTCCATTTCCCCACAAATCTAGGAAGGTTGGCACACTTTAGCTGTGCCTCAATGAAAAACAGGGACAAATTCTAGGGAAAATGTCTGTGAGATTGGGAAGGAGAAAGATGAGGAAGGGTAAGAAAGGGATATTAAAATAAAGGGAATAAGTTGTAAGGTGTAGATGATTTCAGTGGCAGGGCTAAATCTGGCAGCAGGAATTGTGATTGGGGGAACAAGGGTAATATTAGTTAATATGTCAACAAATATGGTAAAGCCCTGATATTGAAGTTAGGCTTTAAAAACTATCTTGTTTCTTATATTCCACTCTTTTGGTTTTCTTTTGAGTCTAATCATGTCCTTGTACACTCAAGTGTTAGGGAGGACAACTCTCTCACTCAAAATTAGTTATTAATTTTATTCCTTAACATTGACCTTCCTATGGATTTCTGTTATAGGTACTGAGGCCAAAAGAATTAGGAAGGAAATGTGCCTAATTGTTATAGATCGTGGTTCTTGACCTTTACAAATAGGGAAAGTTAATATTAAGACAAGATAAAAACAACACAGATGCAAATCAATATAATTCTGAACAATGTGATTAAAGGGATAGGGACTGATCCTGTTTTGTGCTTCTGAGAGGAATCCTTAGAAGAGAGAGATGTGAAATGACTATGAATTCAAAAAAGAAAGGGCATAAATCCTAATCTAAGTTGTCAGAGCAAGATGGACAAACTTCCAGAAGAAAAAAGATTCAGTAGAATGTAAGTTTCTTAAAGGTATGGATAATTTTCCATATTGCTTCTGCACTCTCTTTGCTTAGTAAAGTCCTTTATAAATAGTAGGCAGTTAGATTAGATTGTTGTTAAATTGGATCTTGAGCAGTGATCTACAGAAGGGAGGACCATGACATAGTAGAAGGAAACAATGAGGTTACTCTGAGTATTCGGAAGGTGGTCTCATCAGACTCAAGGAAGAAGGAAAAAAACATTGGTAGCAAGAAGATTTGGTGTGGTCTGGAAGAGGTGAAAGTCAATAGTTTGAGAAGAATTAGTCAATAGAGCACTTTGAAAGCAATAGTAAAAAGTTTTCTTTATTGAAGAATAGGCTCAAAGTGATAAATTCAACTCAAAAAATAGTTTCTCTTCCCATTTTCTAGAGAACTTAAGCCGTATTTCCTAATACATCCCATCTTATTTGTAAATATGGTATATCCTTGCTAGTGGATTTGTGCACTTATGCTACATGGTTGTGAGATTCATATGAGATGGTGCATGTAAAGCCCTGGCAAAATTTATTTAAACAGTGACTATTTTCATTATTTTAAGTTGCTTAGAAATAAGGTTGTCATCCCCCTTAATTTTTTTATTCTTAGATCCTGCACATAGTAGGCACTTAATAAATGTTTTTTAAAATTATTTTTAATGCATATTGCACAAATGCTTAATAAATTTTAATGTTTGGTGAGGGAGAAGACCCCAGTTCCCTAATTTATTCTTGTTTCAGCTCCTTTCTTTCTCAAGATTTAATAGTCCCCTCTGTTCAATAATGATAGCATGTAACCTATTACCTCTAGGATCAAAGACAAATGTTTTTGTTTAGTATTTAAAATTCTTTACAACTTGGTCCTAGTACACCTCTCTGGTTCTTACCATACATTATTTCCCCTCATGAACTCTGCAATTTAGCCAGATTAACCTTACAATTCTTCAAATAGAACACTCCACTATCCATTTCTATGCCCATAACTGGCTGTCCCCCTTGCCTGAAGGCCATCCCTCTTCAATTTCACCACTTAGAATTTCTAGTTTTCTTAAGATTCCGCTATCAAATCATATTCATTCCCTAGAAAGCAGCACCTGCTGGTCCCAAGATTAGTAGGAACCAACTCTGTGCTGTTATTTTTTACCTATTCTAGACACTGAGGTGATCTCCTTATTCATTTTTTTCAAGGGCAATAGTTTATCTACTAGATTTCTCAGTTCATCTGTTTCCTTCAGTTTGTTTTGACACCATAACCCTGATTATTTCTAGTCTTTGGAACCCAAAGCCTCTACATTCACCTTTTCTCTATTTTAAAAGCTTCCCTCCTACCTTGCAACCCTGGTAGGTTGTGATACTGAAGCATTATTTGCTTGTTTTGCCCATTTTATCATCAAAAATATACTGCTAAGGGCAGCTAGGTGGTGTAGTGGATGGAGCACCAGCCCTGAAGTCAGGAGGACCCCAGTTCAAATCTAGTCTCAGACACTTAACACTTCCTAGCTGTGTGACCCTGGGCAAGGTAATTAATCCCAATTGCCTCAGCAATATATACCACCAAATATTCAGAACCGGAACTGGTGCCAACAAAATGTATCTTGTGCCTGAGTGTAAGAGATTCTGGAGCAGAGTGTTATAGTGCATAGAATATTGAACTTATTTTTCAGAAAGGTTAGGTTCAAATCTGCCTCTGAAATTTTCTGTGTGATTTAGGCTAATCACTTAAAGACTCTAAGCCTCATTTTCCAATTTGCAAAGGGGAAATATTAATATCTATATGTACTCTCATACAGTTGTTTAAGGCTAAAATGAGATAATGCATATAAAGTGCTTTACAAACTTTAAATTGCTACTGAAATTAAGTAAAGACATAAGATGACTCTATGCCTTTTCTATGGGATGCTTGTATTTTTGATTCTTTGACTATTGCTTATCTTTAATAATTAATTAATATTAATATAAATGATGATGGCAATGACAATAGTGACAAAGAATGTTTACCTATAATGTGGTGGGGGAAGTTCCTGGATGACATTTTGGATTCGGGCCAATTGGCCTTCTTCTTCTGGGCAGTGTGATACTGCTTGCTGTGGAGAAAAATGTGAAAACAGTTCAATGAGTGAATATATTGAAAGATACCCTCAATGTATTCATATCCAGAAATGCCCTCAGTAATTTCCAATTAAAAATAGCATGAGTCTTCTTAAGAGCACATTTCCTTCTTATTTTTATTTTTTGGGTTTTTGTTTTTGTTTTTTGTATTTATATCATATTCATTTCATTTTTTTACCCATTAAGAATTTTTACTTTGAATACTTATTAAGTTTTCAGCTGTCCTTCCTGTGAACATATTGAAGCATACTGACAGTTATTTGCTTTCAAACACCTGTTACCTTGAGTTTAGATCATCCAGCCTCACAATTTGATTCTGGTTGGATATTCTATTCTTGGTCCCTAATCTCACTCTTTCTCTCTCTTTATACTACAATAACAATAGCTATTAATGCTGCTACTACTATAATACTACATTACTCCTACTACATACAGCATCACATTCCACTATACTATTCTATCATAGTGGTGTAAGATATACTATATTACAATATACTACATCACCACCACCACTTTAAATATAATAGTAAATTGTAGTGAGTATATGTAATAGTACATACTACATATACTACAATACTATATTATTACTATACTATATTACCTTTATAACTACCATTACCACTACTACCTGGAATTTATATAATGCTTTAAAGTTTGCTAAATATTTTACAAATATTATTTCATTTGATCTTCACAATAACCCTGAGAGATAGAGGCTGTTATTATCCCTATTTTATAGATGAAGAAACTGAGGCACATTGTCAAAGACACTTAGGTAATAAGTATCTGAGGCAGGATTTATATTCAGATCTTTCTATCTCCAAGTCTAGCACTCTTATTCACTGTGTCAATTAGCTGACTGTGTAATTATTATAATTTATTTTTTGTTATACTGAATTTAATAAATATTCTTAAACATAAGCATTGTCATGTATAAGTGAATAAAGTATGCATGTTCAAGGTAAAGATTCATTGCAATATGCTTTGTTAATTATATAGAAATCTCTACTAGACTAATCCTTGAATCTTTTTTTGTTGGTCTCTTGTCCATGTTTAAGTCAATCTCATATCAAAGACATAGTCACCTGGCTATTTGTTCTTGTCATGGTAAATCTTGTGTGTTTGAAAACAATATAAAATAGTATTATGATTTGACAGATTTTTACAAAAATTTATGTCTTTTTGATACCACTATAAGACGTATGTTTCAAAGATTCAAAAGAAAGGAAAAAGATCCAAAAGTATGAATATATTTGTAGTACTATTTTTTTGTAATGGCAAAGAATTGGAAGCAAAAGGATTGCTCATCAATTGGGCATAATATAACATATATTATTAATAAATTATAACACATGAATGTAATGGAATATTATTGTCACCAGAAAATATCAAAGGAATGATTTCAGAGATCCCTGGAAAAACTTATATGACTTGATATGAAGAAAAGGAAGGAGAACAGGGAGAACAGCTTAATAAGAACAGCAAACAACATTGTCCATTGTCAAAACTACTGACTTTGAAAAATTTGAAAACTTTGAGCCAGACAATGACCAACCACTAATAAAGAAAGATGCTATCTACACCTGACAGAGATGAGGGATTTAGAGTAGCAAATGTGACATAATTTTAATGTCTGATTAGAAATTTGTTTTGTTTCACCATGTATATTTGTTATAAGGATTTTTTTTTCTTTCCAATGAAGGAGAAAGGAGGTGAAAGAAGTGGGAAGAACAAATATTATATTTTTATTAATTAAAAAAATGTACCAAGAGGTAAATGAGTTAAAAGTTATTCCCATTTTAACTGCAGTGTTCTGTTGCAAGTGGAGAATACAATATGGCAGTTTAAAAAGTCAGGCAACTAAAATGGGGAAGGTACTGAACCTTCTGGCATGAAAACATACAGAGATCAGGAAAGGGAACTAGAGCTGAACTAGTTCCTAGCATTAGAGCTAACATTGATATAGAACTTTAACATTTGCAAAACTGTTTAGAATTATTAACTCACTTTATTCTCACAAGAACCCTGGAATATAAGTACTATTATTATACTCATTTTTTTTTTTTGGTTGTTGTTCTGTCATTTTTCAGTTGTATCCAATTCTTTTTGACCTTATTTAGAGTTTTCTTGACAAAGATACTGAAGTACTTGGTTAATTATTTCTGCAGTCCATTTTATAGATGTAGAAACTGAGGCAGACAGAGGTTAAGTAAGTTTCATAGTGTTAGGCAGATAAGCCAACTTTGAACTCAGGTCTTTGTGACTTCAAGTTCAGTATTCTATCCACTATGCAACCTTCCTCCTTCAATACTAACAGGACATTTCCTGACTGGTGAAGAATGAACCTGAGATTGGACTACAGAGCTCGAAGATGATGGTTTTAAATTCTGATTGGGGGAGGAGAGTGCTCTAGATTTTTCTTTTCTGAGGCCATGGATGAGGTGAGTGGATGCCCATCAGTTGGGGAATGGCTGAATAAGTTATGTTATATGAATGTAATGGAATATTACATTCAGTAAGAATGTTCAGTAAAAAAAAGATGAACAGGCTGATTTCAGAAAAGCCTGGAAAGATTTGCATTAACTGATACTAAGTGAAGTAGCAGAACCAAGAGAACATTGTACATGGCAACAACAAAATTATGTGATGATCAACTCTGATGGATGTGATTCTTTTCAACAATGAGGTCATCCAAGACAACTCTAATAGACTTGGAATGAAAAGAGCCAAATGCATCCAGAAAGAGCACTATGGAGACAAATATAGATCAAAGCATAGTATTTGAATCTTCTTGTTGTTTGCTTGCTTGGCTTTTTTCCCCTTTTGATCTGATTTTTCTTTCATAGCATGATAAATATGGAAATAAATTGAGAAGAAATGCATGTGTTTTTAACCTATACTGGATTGCTGTCTTGGGGAAGGGATAGAGAGAGGAAGAACAATTTGGAACACAAAGTTTTGCAAAGGTGAATGCTGAGAACTATCTTTGCATATATGTGGGAAAATAAAATACTATTTTAAAAAAGAATATGAATGAGATTGTGAAATGCCTCATCTTTGAGAACCAAGTTGGTTCTGAGAGAATTTTAGTATAGGATAAGTTCAATAATTTAGGATCATCACCTAGTCTGAGATTAATCTTGCATATTCATTTATAATTATTGTTCCTTAATTTCAATATACTCTTTTCTCTAATCCTGGAACATATTCTCTTTTGACCTGGAGCATATGGATACAGGATGAAAAGAATATCTGGACATGGTGGTGTACAGCTAACCAGGATACATAAGAGAATAAATGCCTGAATTAAAGAATCCAGATTCAAGATTCAGACAGGTTTCAAAGAGATTTGGTTTCAAACTAAGGTTCAGATCACAGGGCAATAGATTTAGAGCTAGAGTAGGTCTTAGAAGTCATCTAGTCCCAACTTCTCACTTTACAGATAAAGAACTAAGGCAGACTTTGTGTAGTGGCAAGGAACTGGAAACTGAGTGGATGCCCATCAGTTGAGGAATGGCTGAATAAGTTATGAATATAATAGAAAGTTATTGTTCTATAAGAAAGGATGAGTAGACTGATTTCAGAAAGGTCTGGAGAGACTTACATGAACTGATATTAAGTGAAGTGAGTAGAGCCAGGAAAACATACCTAGCAACAACAAGATTATGAGATGATCAACTGTGATAGACTTGGCTCTTTTCTTTTTCTTTTTTTTTCTTTTTTTTTTTTTTTTTAATTATAGTTTTTATTTACAAGTTATATGCCTGGGTAACTTTATAGCACTGACAATTGCCAAGCCTTTTGTTCCAATTTTTCCCCTCCTTCATCCCCTCCCCCAGATGGCAGGTTGACCAATACATATTAGATATGTTAAAGTATAGGTTAATACAATATATGGATACATGTCCAAACAGTTACTTTGCTGTACAAAAAGAATCGGACTTTGAAATAGTGTACAATTAACCTGTGAAGGAAATCCAAAATGCAGGCAGACAAAAATAGAGGGATTGGGAATTCTATGTAGTGGTTCATTACATTTGGCTCTTTTCAACAATTAGGTGATTCCAATAGACTTGTGATGGAGAGAGCCATCAACATCCAGAGAGAAGACTATGGAGACTGAATATGGATCAAAGGATAGTATTTTCACCTTTTGTTGTTGTTATTTACTTGCTTGGTTTTTTCCTTTCTCTTTTTTTTTCTTTTTAATCTTATTTTTCTTGAGCAGCATGTTAAATGTGGAAATGTGCTTTAGAAGAATTGCCTATGTTTAGCTACATTGGATTACTTGCTATCTAAGAAAGGGTGTGGGAAGGGGAAGGAGAAAAATTTGGAACAAAGGGATTTGCAAGGTTGAATCTTAAAAATTATCTTTGCATGCATCTTAAAAAATAAAAAGCTCTCTCTTCAACAACGAGATGCTTCAAACCAATTCCAATGGTCTTGTGATTAAGAGAGCCATCTACACCCAGAGAGAGGACTGTGGGAACTTGAGTGTGGACTACAATGTAGCATTCTCCCTCTTTCTGTTGTTGTTTTCTTGCATTTTGTTTTCTTTCTCAGTTTTTTTTTTCCTTCTTGATCCAATTTTTCTTGTACAGTAAGATAACTGAATAAATATATATACATGTATTGGATTTAACCTATATTTTAGCATATTTAACATGTATTAGACTACCTACCATCTAAGGGAAGGGGTAGGAGGAAGGAGGGGATAATTTGGAACAGAAAGCTTTGCAAGGGTCAATGTTGAAAAATTACCCATGCATCATATGTTTTGTAAATAAAAAGCTTTAATAAAATTTTTTTATTTATTAAAAAAAAAGAAAAAAGAAAATATTATAAAAAGAAAGAAAAAAGAAAAGAAAAAAAAAAAGAACCAGGGCAGAGAGGGATTAAGTGACTTTGCCCATTGTGATGTGTGGTAGAATCCAGGTCTTTTGACTCCAAATCCAACTCTATTTTCACTTCAGCACTCTGAGCCTCCGGATCTGGGAAGTTTAGTAGATAGAAGATGAAAGAGCTCCAGTGTATCCCAGAGAGTTAGCAGAGTTAAAAGAATTTAGAATTTGAAGATATCCCCCCAAAACCACCAAGTTTAATACCCTGATTTTATAGGTAGAGAAACTGAGACCCAGATTATGGAGCTTGTATACTTCCATTGTGAAGAGACAGGATAGTAAGCCAGACAAATGAAAAGGGAACAGTTTTATTTTCAACAAACTCAATTTTCCATAGTGAACCACTACTCAACAAAAGAAAAAACTGACATGGAGACTGAGAGGAGGGATGCCCAACTGAATCTAATCAGTGACTAGGTTGGCAGAACCACTCCTAAATGAGGCTTTGGATGGAGCTAGACCAAATGTCATAGAATCCTAGATTCAGAGCTAGAAGGAAATTTAGAGGCTGTTGGATCCAATATCCTCATTTTACAAAGGAGGTTAAGAGATTAAGAAAGGTTGTGATTTCATGTGTAAAAATACTTGTAGCAGCTCTTTTTGTGCGGCAAAGAATTGAAAAATAAGTAGATGCCCATCCATTGGGGAAGTTATGATATATGAAAGTAATGGAATACTATTGTTCTATAAAAAATGACAAACTGGATGATTTTAGAAAGGCCTAGAAAGATTTACATGCCCTGATGCTGAGTGAAACAAGCAGAACTAGCAAACCATTGTACACAGCAAAAGCAAGATTGTGTGATGATGATCAACTATGATCAACTTGGTTCTTCTCAGTGTTTCAATGATCCAAGGCAATCCTAATAAACTATGGATTGAAAAGACCATCTGCATCCAGAAAAATAACTGTGGAAACTGAATGTAAATCAATACATGCTATGTTCACCTTTTTTTTTTCTGTTTTTTTTTTTTTTTCTCCTCATGGCTTTTCCCTTTTGTTCCGATTTTTTTCTCCCAATATGATTCATATGGAAATATATATATTTTTAATGAATATACATATATAACCAAAAACATGTAACTGAGGAAAATAATTTTTTAAATGGAAAGAAAAAAAGAAAGATTGTGATTTGTTTAGTATCACATAGCCAGTTATGTGACAGAGAGTCCAGGTCTTCCTTGCTTCAAGGATTTATAAAGAGCCAATGATGTGAGGGAGAGAATTATCTCCTTTTCTCTTAGTGAATAAAACCTGAGGTCCCTAAACCTAGAGTAAGTTTCTGGGACTAAACTGAAGACCTGGGTTTCCATTAACCAAGCCTGTCTCCCAATCCCTATATTATTTAATTTTGTATTCAGTAATTTGGGGAGGGAAAATAGAAATGAGGGAGAACAGTGTGTGGTGCTGACTCTCAATTATAAGATAATGGGAACTTTGCTATTGTACCTGTTTTGATTTACACATAAAGGATAATATCATAGTGATGAAGCATTCTATCCAGCTGTAGAGAAAAAACTGATATTGTCTGAAAACAGATTGATACATGCTCTTTTTCACTTTCTTTCTCTTTTTTTTTTTTATTCCAGAATGCTTATACAAAATGAATATGGCAATTTTAAACATGATCACACATATATCACTTTATTGGATTGCTGGGGGGAAAGGAATAGAATTTTGGAACTCAAAACTTTTTTTTTTAAATGTTAAAAATTGGGGCAGCTAGTTGGTGTAGTGGATACAGCACCAGTACTGAAGTGAAGAGGACCTGAGTTCAAATTTGACCTCAGACTCTTAATATTTCCAGGCTGTGTAACCTTTGGCAAGTCACTTAACCTCAATTGCCTCAGCAAAAAAAAAGAAAGGGAAAAAAAAAGTTTAAAATTGTTTTAACTTGGGGGGAAAAAAACCCAAGAAATATTTTTTTAAAATTAAAAGTGAATATACCTGTTTGTATATCTTTGCTTCTTTCCTTATTTGGGGAGGGAAAAAAATGAAGAAATGAAGTCAAGAATTGCATAATATTTTGGATTGGAATGAGAAGATCCATCCATCCTATTAGAAAGCTGCCAGATTGGCTAAGACTGAGCCTGAGATTGGGAAATTGTACCAATTAATCAATAAACCCTTTCCCACATGGGAAAATCTAATTTGTCTTGAGGGTGAGGAGGTAATTCTCTGCAATAAAGCCATATTCATCTGGTAGAGGCAGTTGACATCATTCTTGGCTGTTACAGAATCAGGGCAGGATAATTTATGAAAAGTTGAGGTCTTGGAATGATATGGATTATCCTGCATATTACTTTTAAATATGTATAGATGCACCTTTTCCTTATTTAATAAACACAAGAAAATGTACACATAGCCTGGAGTGAGTGAAAGCAGTTGGTGGGTAGTGGGAAAATAACCTGAGGAGGGGGGAAAGGTAATAAAAGTTTATGTGTAAGAGATCCCTAAACTGAAGGAGTCATACAGATATAGATGTCAGAAGTTTCAGGAGAAGTTTTCAGTTTTCAGTTTGGGCTAAAAGAATCTTAGAATAAAGGGTGACAAAAGCCCTTGGGCCAAAGTCAAGGTTTCCTTCTGAGATTGAAAAGTAAGAACTAGCCCAATAGGACATTAAGGCAAAGTTAAGGTTAACAATCCTTTTGCTCCCATCCATAAATTCTCCTCTCTATACAATGTAATCAGGCCCTATTGAAATAAAATTAGATGAATTAGGTTAAATATAATTAGATTATATGAAAAAAAAACTTTTAAAAAAATATAGCATCCTTAGTATTTTTAAAGCACTCTCATAACAATCTGTGAAATGGGCAGCATATGTATTATCTTTATTTAATAAAAGAATCTAAAACTCAGAAAGGTTGTGAATTCAGGATTGAAGGTTAGATCTTATGGTACCAATGCTTCTCCTACTATGCTACTGAATCCCTCTCTGCTGACCTGTTAAATCTGATCATCAAAAGGAATTTTACCTTTATCCCATTCAAAGAGAATGCTATTGGCTGTGATCTTAGTTGATCTGCAGATATAACTTTGAATATGGAACCACAATGTGTCCATAGGAAGAAGGCTCTTCATTTATGATTTGACCTGAAGCCCCAGGTTTTACATTGCTGCCTACCAGGTTGGTCTATTATGGATTGTTCTCCTTTTTAAAAATTTAAGCCCAAGTTTTGAAGCTGGGGTTTCAATAAATCTTACTTTTATTAATATATTTTGTTTTGCATGAATTTCCTTTCTGACTACCTCTCTTTCCTCTATTTCCCAAAAAGTTAATAAAGCTAATAAAGATTTTTTTAAGAAAAATGGAAAAAAGCATTTTAGCAAAATTAATGTATCAGTCTTATATAAAAATTCCATATTCATAGTCCCCCACCTATGCAAAGGAGGTGAATTTTCTCAAGGCTTTCTCAGTGTCAAACTTACTCATGATATTTAGTCTTTAAAAAACCATTATTTTGCCATCTTTTCTTGTAGTTAACCCTTGTTTATTTGCTATTTGCCAGCTGACCACAAGTTCTGCTAACATCTTTTCTCCATTCAAGCCTAAACTGCATGGCTATTTTCCCTTGTTCCCTTCTTCGTTATTCTTGTTTAACCATCCACTTTCTTCTTCCTCCCCAATCTCCTTCTTTTCTCTTTCTTCAGCCCCAAAAGAAAATAAGCAAAGTACAGAGAAGGAAAAAAATTAGCAAATAGCCCCACTATCCGCATAGATAAGTATAAATGGAATAGCTAGCATTTTTGAGGATCTACAATAATAATAACAATTATGTTTCCAGTTATGAGATTGGATCAATGAATCATTTCTTCCCATTTCACAAAAAAACAACTTATGATCTGAGATTCAAAATTGAAAGGAGAAGAGAGCTATTACCTCTTTCTCTGAAAACCTATGTACGCTACCCACCCACCTCTTGTAACAGAAGAAGAAAATCTCACCGTGAATTTCTCGTAGAGCTCATAAGTGAGAAGAGGGTTGGGCAGCTCCCTAAAGTACAGCTTACAAAGGGAGCCCACACAGTGAATGTCCTGAAGGTAAACTTCCCTTGTCAGATCTGGACATTGATCTGAGCCAAACTCTTGCCTGAAACAACACAGACAGAGACATAACAGTACTGAAGAACACAAATTAGATCTATCAGGAGCAGACAGAATAAAAGTGTAACCAACCTGGAATGGCTGATCTAACTGTACTTTCAACCTTGACCTCACTCTCATCCAAGATCCTCTATTCTAGGCAAAACTTTGAGGGAAAGGTTGTGGGAAGATACTCCCCCAAATCAGCTTCAGCAGTTTGAAGGTCATATAATCACTTAGTAATGAGTTTCTCATAGACTATTCTATCTCTAATCTCTCAATGTAACTGGTAGGGATGAAAACAATTTGACTAGAATGAACATTACAAACTTAGTTTTTTTTTAAATAACATATTCCAAATAAGCTCCAGAGGGAAGGAAGAAGGCAATGAAGAGGAAAAGGAAGAAAAAAAAGGAGGAAGAAAGAGGGAGAGGAAAAGAGAAAAGAAAGAGAAGAACAGCTGAAAGGAGGAGAGTAGAGGGAAAGAAGAGAAACATGGAAGGGAAAGGGAAAGGAAGGAGGAGGAGGAGATGAGGGAAGGGAAGAGGGAAAAGAAGGGGGAAAGAAAGGGGAAAGGGAAAAGTAGGAGGTAGAGAGAGAGGAGAAGGAGAAAATAGAGTGAATTAGGTCTGTTTCTTTTTTTTCCTTATTTCCAGTTATTACTATCAACAAACATGTTGTTTGTTTATGATAACACAAATTCAACCTGAGAACTAAAATTAAGCAATTCAGATAAGTAGAGATAGGAATTGGACCTGTGATTTCATTAGTATATGGACCAGTAGAGGAAATTCCCTTGTCTCAATACAAGTTCAGTATCTTTTCTTCAACTTATACTTTGAGAGTTTCCTAGAAGATTGAAGGGTCAAGTCAATATTGACCAGGGGCTCAAAATCAGTCTCCATGGCTTTGAAGCTGGTTATCTATTCCTAATACATAGTGAATCTCAGAATCTTCTAAATCTCAGCATCTAGACAGATGCTCTGGTTACTGGGGATAAAAGGATCCTTAATATCTTCTATACCCTATCATGATAAATTCATTGAGTCTCTAAAACAAGTCATATTGTCTCAAAATGGCATATGACTAGAAATTAAATTCCCAATTATATAAGAACTTTGAGTTTTAATATAGAACAAGATTAGATTTTTGACAAAATAGATGAAACTGACAAGATAATATTCCTAAGACATGCTAAAATATGTTAAAAACAAGCATACTGACCATCCCTGAAGTATGTTTCCAAAACATTGAACAAAATGCTATGAAATTTCTGATGCTGTTAAAATTTGGAAGGAACTAAGACCTTGAAAAGGGAAAAATGCAATGACCAATTTAATTTATAGGCATTTTAAAAAAATGTAACTAGATTTTCAAGCAACTAGATTTTCTTGCCAACATTCTTGCCAGCTCAATTTCTTGCCAACATTCTTGTCAGTTCATTTCTTGCCAATAATCTTACTGCTCAGTACAGGGTCAATCCCTAACTGCTGAAGAACTGGTTATGACATGAGCAACCAGCAAAAATACATTACTGCTGATGAATGTTTGAATAAAGTTAAACCAGTTATCTAATGTAAATCTCTCAAGCTCCTGAAAAAAGAGTCTTTGGAATCAATAATCCAGCTTTCAACAATAATGTCTTTCTCTATAGAAAAAAAATTCTTTTATTATTTTATTCTAAATAAAGAAATCATTTGGAAAATGAAAAGGCTGGAAAGTTTGTCTTTTTCCCCCCTAGTTTATGGTTAAGTAAATAGATGATTAATTAGATGAATAATTTATATTTGTTTTCATATTAGCCTTGCTAAAATAATCTCTAATTTTGAGTTGGCAATTCTTAGTCCAAAACCATATGTTTAACTAAATATATCTTGATAGTTAAAGAATAGTTTCTAAAATATATAAAAGTGATGTTTTCATCATTCATTTGATTCACCAATCAATAATTTGACAAGTATCTGTTCAATTAGCCATAATTATAAAAGAGCCAAATCATTATTCATTGTTACAATGAACTAGGTGAAATAAAAATTTTTTTGTAGATGATTGATCAGTTTCCCTTCCTCAAAATGAAGTCTTATCTATCTTTGAGGTAGAATCTATCATTACAAGTACATGAAAATTAGAGGAAGACTTCAGTTCACTTATAAACTTTCTATTGCTGTTTGAATTCCAAGTACTTAGTTCCATGATGGAGTTTTCTAGAGTCATTAAGAATAAGTGTTATGTTTAAACAAATCAGAAAAATTGCTATCTTGGGGAGGGCCAAGGAGATGGGGGAGAAGACAAAGGGTAGGGAAGAAAAATTTAGAACACAAAGTTTTGCAAAGATGAATGTTGAAAAGGTTGTATGTATTTGGAAAAATAAGATACTATTTTTAAAAAGAATAAGTGTTGATATTATATAAAAAAGCAAAAGCTTACTGTTGTTGGGGGAAATAATTCTAGTTGTTCCTAGTAAATTTTACTGAAATCAAATGTACCCATCAGGAATCCAGGGAAGCAGAATAAATTCCTCTAGTAATTTTATTGGAGATATTTATATTAGACTTGATTACAAAAAACTCCTGATTGAAAGCACCATATTTACCCTTGGAATTCTTTTCCCCAAGAGAACCTGAATGCACTCATCACTTTGGGAGGGGTCAGTTATGGTTCCACCGTGAAGTACGGTATATATAAAATACCTTAGTTTTTGGATGTTTGATGTTACTCCTGATAGTCGATAGATTCCATCCACAATGCCATGAGTCTCAATAAATTCTGCACAACTCCTCAGTACATAGGGAACTACATAAAGGAAAAGAAAGAAACACATTAGATTTAAACTTTACAGTCTTTTACAATGCTTTTTAAATCCATGTTATCTTCTAAAATAAATGTACAGGTGTTGAAAGTAATCGCTGTAAACCTTAAGTGAGTTAAGTTATGGGTCATGACTTTTTTATAGGTTTCAAAAGCAAAGTGCTATAAAAAAAACAAAACAAAACACAAGAACACATTTCACTGTTAAAAAGGATCATTTGTCAGATCTATGATCTGACGTTCCCTAAATGGCAACAGTGTATGTGTGTCTGCAGGGGAGAAAATAGTTGCTTTAAAAGAAAAAGAATGTGTTAAATATTTTTCCTCTGAAGCAATTGGGGTTAAGTGACTTGCCTAGGAAGTATTAAGTGTCTGAGGTCACATTTGAACTCAAGTCCTTCTGACTTTAGGGCTGGTGCTCTATCAACTGCATCACCTAGCTGCCCCATATGTGTCAAATCTTAATCACTTAACATCTTTACTGACCATGCCAAAGTGACAGAAATGACCTTATTATTTCCACTATCTTAGGGCAGGGACCAAGGGCCAGGTAGGCTGGTTTGTCTTTACATAACAATTCGTAACAATTCTATCTCTGTACTTGAAGAATGTACGTTCTTGAACCTTAATCTAGGGCAGAAGTTTGGAGATACCTCAGTGAGTTTTGTCACTAGTTCCACCACTTAAAATGATGACAACCGTAGCCTGGGTGATGGCTGAAGCTGCTTCCATATTCTGTTTTTATAATGCTTTCCAGAGGTGTGCTAGTAAATATTTAACAATCAGCTTTCTGGAGGAGAAATGTATGCATGAAATAAGTTTAAGTTTAATCTGCACTGTTAACATTTTCTTCATCATTTTCTTAAGTCTAGACAATCAACAAAACCATAAATCAAGCCTTGATTTGTTGTACTGGCTGACTTCCAAGGTGTAAATGGGCTCCAGCCTGTTTTAGCTGGCTTCAGCACATCCCTTCCTTTACTATTACAAAGTACTTTACTGACATTAGTCATTTGACTTTTGTAACTCTACCTTATAAAGTACAGTAGGACACACATTATTATCCCCATTCCACAGACTAAAATATAAAGTTTATTTGGCTAATTTAAATAACTCATTGAAGATTAGAGAGCTAGTATTTGAATTCAGATGTTCTAATTCCCAAGTCTGAGCCTCTTTCTGCTACTGTAGGATCAAAAATAGATAATATTTATAAAGGTACTTAGCACTGTCCCCGGCACTAAGTAGGTACTATAGAAATACTTATTTTTTTAAATATTCCCTTTCCTTCTCCCTTTTCTTCTTATCCTTTATAGCTTATTATGTTCAGTTTTAAGTCCTTAAATTCATACTCTGCCTTATAATAAAGAAGAAATGTGGTACAATAGTATAAGCAATGGTTAGAAAACTGATTCTAGTCAGGATATGATGAAGCCAAAAAATTGTTAACTTTTAGTGAGCAATGACTTATCAAAAATCAGTGAGCTACAAACCAGGGCTTGATTTATGTTTTGTTAATTTTGTAAACAAATGGTATCAAGCTACAATGGAAAAGGAGCTACTCAAGTGAACATAAGGATTCCTGGGGGCTGCATGTTGACTTAAAAAACCCCACAGATTTACTTTATCTATAATCTACTGTATTTACCAAAGCTTAGAGTCAGGAAAGACTTGAATTCAAATCTGGCCTTAGACACTTGCTAGCTAAGGGACCCTGGGCAAGTCACTTGACTTTGTTTGCCTCAGTTTCCTCATCTATAAAATGAACTGGAAAAGGGAATGGCAAACCCCTGCAGTTCTTTGCCAAGAAAATTCCCAATGGCATCACAAAATGTCAGATATGACTAAAAAAACAATTGAACAACTCTCGTCTCTCCATGCACATGCGGTTGCACACGCGCACATGCACACACACACACACACACACACACACACACACACACACACAACTCTTGCATATAATATGAAGGAAATGACAAGAAAACCCCCAATGGGATCACAAAGTCAAATATAATTGAAAAACAATTGAATAACCCTCTCTCTCCGCCCCCCTTCTTCCCCTCTCTTTTTTTTAGTGTTTTATTTTATTTTTATTTTGTATAAAGCTTTTTATTTTCAAAACATACGCATAGTTTTCAACATTCACTCTTTCAAAACCTTTTGTTCCAAAATTTTTTCTCCCTCTTTCCCTCACTCTCTCCCCTAGATAGCAAATAATCCAATATATGTTGAATGTATGCAATTCTTCTATGCATATTTTCACAATTATCAATTAAAATATTTGAGTCATTCACTGACAATGCATTTAAATTCTAAAACATTTCTCCCCCCAGTTGATCTTTTTTTCTACTTATGTTTATAACAGTAAGAACATAATCTATTGGTCACACAGTCAGTAAATGTTTGAAGCCGAATTTGTTCTTAGGTAGTCCTGACTCTAGAACTAGTGTTCTATCCAATGTGCCATTTAGTTTACTTTTGAAGTAGGACCTGGAGTACTGGGATCAATTCAATTATTAAGGTATGGATTAGTCTCTATGACCTCTAAGGTCCCTTCCAATTCTGGGATTCTTTGATTTTTGGCTCTCCCCCTGACTTGCCCTTGGGATGTTTTGATATGAGTCAGTGCAGTAATACGTGTGAATTATAATTTGAGTGCTGCCCAAGTGTTCTCAAGACTACAGGGAGCTCATGAGGCATGTCACACAAGAAGAAACAACTTAAGACTTAACCAGGCCATACAACTGCTTTTTCCCCCCATCCCACCACCACCACCACAGAAGTGGTCATATAAAATCAGTAATACATTATGATGATTGATGCAGTTACCATATTTGCCCTTATAAAAGAAAAGACCATCATCAGCTACCATTATTATCAACTAGTGCATAAACTACCAGAACTCTTGTACCCAATTTTGTTTAAATAGTAATAATTAAACAACCAAGGGGGACCAATTCTTTCCTCTATATTAGGAAGGCTACCAGTTCTCCAAATCTTTGCTTAAACCATGCCAAGGGGAAAAGGCAATACATAAATGCCATACAAGTGGAATACCTGTTAAAATGCATCCATTCTGAACAGTCTAAGCTAAGTCCTGAAAAGGACCATGGCAAGACTATTTTGACCCAAAGCTCCCCATTTTTTAGATTATAGTGCCAAGGATCAAATTTAGTTTAGACACATCACAGAATTTTTTTAAACATTCCTTGTTTACAACTACAATATTAAGTGTATGGGTATACAAAAGGTTGACCTCAAACATGACATTCATCACCAACCCGTGGATAAGGGTACGTGCCAAACAATGGATATTCTATGAGAGTTGGTCATAAGTCTATGTCATTCTATTCCTTTCTTCCTGTTCAAAAAAAAGAATGCAGTTCCTGATTAGGTTGAACTGTCATTGCATTGAGTTATTTTAAGTTCTGTGACTCCCCATTCTGATTGTTGGTGTAAGATTTTATTTTTGAATCAAGACATTTTGCAACTGACTTCTGATCAAAGCTTAGATCAGTAAAAGTAAAGCGGCTGCCCTCTGAATGGAACATACAGGGGGATTTAGGGATGTCTGGTCTCAAATGCAAGTTTCTTTATGTTCCTTCTTCCAACCACTCAACAGCAATAATATGTCAGCAGTTCCTAAATATGAGAACACTCTCATGTCATGTTGCTGACCTAGAGCTTTTTATGTTGTTTTTAATCAAGGGAATGAAAGAGATTGAGGAGGAATAAGCCGAGAGGATGAAAAGTGGATCCAGAAGGATCCTCAAAGATCATTGAGACCAACCCTCCCATGTATTATAGGTGAGGAAAGTGAGGAAGAGGGGAGTTAAGTGACTTGTCCAATGTTACACATAGTAAATGCTAAAAGACAGGATTTGAACTCAAGCTCCCTGGTTGAAGAGCCAGTAGGCTTTCTACTCTACCCTGTATATCCTCCCAAATTCTAACACTTCTGTTGTTGAAAGGCTATAGCATCAACAACCATTTGGGGACACTCATTTTAGCAGAAAATTATTGCATGCAGCTTTGGATGCAACCCGGGTGTTTTTTTTTTTTTCTTTCCTTCAATGCATATATAGTTGGAAAAATAACAAAATGTATTGACTCCTTTTGTGTCATGGCAAATTCAATGATATGTTTTTAAGTGCATAGATGTGGTACAAATTGGTAACTTTCCCAGGTTTTCTGGGCAAAGGCTTATTATGAACCACAAAAAGGGGAATGAAATCTCCCAAATTAAACCTGGTTCCATGCTACAGTAAGAGTTTCTGACACAAGAGCTATTTAAAGTAAAATAGAGTCAAAGTTTGATTGCAAGGTGAATCCCTTTTAAAAAAAACACCCTACTAAGTATTCCAAGCAAATTTAATGTCCTGGAATTTTGTTTTATCCAATAGCATTTGAAATAAACAAACCATGGTCTGAGGCTTAGAATTTTTTTTTTCCTCAAGCCAAAAAAAAAAAACACAAAAAAAAAAAAAAAAAATTCCAACCCAAAATATTGATAGCGTGCAACTCAACCCACATGCATTTACATTTGGAGAACTGCCTTCCTTAACTCAGAGAGCACCTCCTGTGGTTTGTGGCAGAAATAGCCCAGAAGTATAAACTTATTCTCCTTGAGCCCTCCCATTTGGGATAAGCTTTTCTTCTTGGAGCAACTGCTGCTGCTTCTCTTTTGAATGCACCAGCTCTCAGCCTTGTTGGCCTACTCTACTTTGTCTACGCCTCCACATGCTCTTCCTCTTCATAGAATTTTTATCTGGAAGGGATGTTACAGTTTATCCAGGAAAGTTCTTCATTGCAAAAATGAAGGGTCTCAAAGTAAAAACAAGGCTTCTGAATCTGGATCTCAAAGAGTTCTTTCTACTGAAACCATTCCTTCCCCAAAGGTCAGACCTGCCCTTGATTGCTAAAAGTCAGCCTTAAACTTTGTCACGAAACAAACAACTATTGGAGCCCAAAATATTGAGAGTGATGCTATTTAGAAGACCAATAACAACAACAAAAATCAGGAAAAAAACTAAGTATGCATCAATTGGTATCAACCAATTATTATTAATAAATTAAGGGTTGTATGAATATACTGCAGTATTGTACCATAAAGAAATCAAAGAGAGAGGCAGCTAGTTGGTACAGTGGATAGAGCACCAGCCCTGAAGTCGGGAGGAGACTTGAGTTCAAATTTGACCTTAAGCAAATCACAGAAAGAAAGAAAGAAAGAAAGAAAGAAAGAAAGAAAGAAAGAAAGAAAGAAAGAAGAAAGAAAGAAAGAAAGAAAGAAAGAAAAGAAAGAAAGAAAGAAAGAAAGAAAAGAAAGAAAGAAAGAAAGAAAGAAAGAAGAAAGAAAGAAAGAAAGAAAGAAAGAAAGAAAGAAAGAAAGAAGAAGAAAGAAAGAAGAAGAAAGAAAGAAAGAAAGGAAAGAAAGAAAGAAAGAAGAAAGAAAGAAAGAAAGAAAGAAAGAAAGAAAGAAAGAAAGAAAGAAAGAAAGAAAGAAAGAAAGAATAAAGAAAAGAAAGAAAGAAAGAGAAAGAGAGAGAGAAAGAGAGAAAAGAGATAGAAAGAAAGAAAGAAAGAAAGAAAGAAAGAAAGAGAAGAGAGAGAGAAGGAAGAGAAAGAGATAGAAAGAAAGAAAGAGAGAGAGAAAGAGCGAGAAGAGAGAGAAAGAGCGAGAGAGAGAGAGAAGAGAGCGAAGAGAGAGAGAAAGAGAGAATTTTGATTGACTTTGATTTCCGAAATCAAAGAAATATGAAAAGATACAAGTAAGTAGTGATGTCAAATGAAAAAGTAGAACCAAAAGAACAAGGCAGTCATTGACTATATGTTTAAAGATATCACTAATAGCCACAAATCCATGAAATTCATATGACAAAGAAGGTAGTATAACAATGATGATAATAAATATTTACTTATATAGCACTTTAAGATTTGCAAAGCAGTTTACTATTGTTCCCATTTGATCCTCACAGGAATCTTTAGACATATATGCTATTATTATCCCCTTTTTATAGATGAGAAAATTAAGACAGAATAGTTTTGTTTGGGATCATGTTTATCTTTTGAAATTTGTATATTAATAATAAAAAAAGATCTTTTCTTGAATGAAAAGAGAGAGAGCAACCTAGAAAGTGTCTGGGACAGGATTTGAACTTCCTGACACCAGGTCTAGATGCTACCTATATACTTCTAAAGAATCAGAGAAGTAAAGGGATCATGGAATGATATCTCTGGGGTTGAAAGAGGGCTGAGGTTTCCATCTAGACCATTTTTCAGATGACAGCAGAACTTAAGGAGATTTCTTCAAATTCATACAGATAATGTTTGAATCCAAGTCTTTCAACTCCAGACTAATTGCTCTTTCCACTGTACTATAGACACTAACATATGAAAGTCAATTTGTACATCACTTGGGGGATAGACTAGAGTTAATGGTAAATAACCGAAGGTACAAATATACAAAAAAAAAAGTTTATTATTGCTTTGGAACATTAATGCATTATTGGCAGAGTTGTGAATTGATCCAACCATCCTGGAGAGCAATTTGGAACTATGCCGAAAAGACAATCAAATTGTACATACCCTTTGATCCAGCACTACCACTACTAGGTCTGTTTCCAAAGAAAGCATAAAAAAGGGGAAAGGACCTACAAGTACAAAAATATTGATAACAGCTCTTTTTGTAGTGACAAAGAATTATAAATTGAAGAAATGCCCATCCAATTGAGGAGTTACTGAACGAGTTGAAGTATATGAATGTAATGGAATGCTATTGTGCTATAAGAAATGATGAGCAAGCAGATTTCAGAAAAACCTAGAAAGACTTACATGAGTGAAGTATACAAAACCAGAAGAACATTGCACACAACAGAAACATTTTGCAACAACCAACTATGATAAACTTAGCTCTTCTCAGAAATACAATGATACAAGACAATCCAAAAGACTCGTGACAGAAAATTCTATCCAAATTCAGAGAAAGAACTATGGAGTCTGAATCCATCTCAAAACAACTATTCTCTCTCTCTCTCTTTCTCTCTTTCTCTCATTCTATTTCTTTTTTTCACAATATGACTAATATAGAAATATATTTACATAATTGCACACATAAAATAATTATTTCTTATTGTATTTTCAGCTTTACCCGCTAATTTTACTTATTTTCTTCACCTGTGTTTGTCAATGGAAGTCCAAGTAAAATTCGTATGAAGAACCACCCAATAAATAAATAAGGAACCATTAAAAAAAGGAAATGGGGTAGTTAAAGTTTGCTTTAGGTCAGCCACACACTCTTCTCATTCTCTTATATTTCCCCACTTTAAAAAGCTTCTCATGCTGTCCTTTTCAACTGGATTAAATATAGGCAAAATCTACAGCCAGGTATTCAAGGTGTGTATTATCCAACAGCAAAACAAAGTACTTTGCCTCAGACACAGGGAAAAGAAGATTTGGTCATGTTTATCTTTTGAAATTTCTATGATAAAAAGGACAATAGAGATCTTTTCATAAATAAATAGAGTGGGAGCAAGCATGGGCAACATTTATACAAAGAAACAGAATCATGTCCATATCTACTTTTTTTTCTCATAAATGAAATAACTGGAGATAAACTGTTCAAGAATTTTGAATTGCAAAATCAGGTTTACTTATAAAAGTGTTTCCACCAAGAACCCACTAAACAGAAGAGCCTTGTGATAAGGACCTTAATGTTACCTGAAGGCTCTCCACAGCCTGGCACCAACCTTCCTCCTCCCCTCTTCACTTATGTTTTGGCAGTCTTTTCCACCTCAGTCTCTTTCAGACAAATAAAATATCTGAGTTATCTGCCATAGAACACTTCTGCTTTTTTCAGCCTTGAGTGGAAAGATAGTGGAGTACAAGAGAAATGACAAAAAAGGAAGGAGGAAAAAAAGAGTAAAAAAAAAAAATTGTGTTTATAAATTTAAAAAAGTAAGAATTTGGGGTAGCAAAATTTTTGTGGATTGGTTGCAGAGAAATACATTTTTATACTCTGAGCCAAAAGGAGCTATTCATATCTCCCAGGCACATAATATTCTTTTTAGAGTGCATACTTTTGTTTGCACAGTTATCTAGACAAGGAATACTCTTTCCATTCCACTATAGGCAGAAATGGAGAGGAAAAAAATAATCTGGATACAGGTAATTGTGTAGACAATTACCAGAGTTTGGAATCAGCATACATGGGTTCAAATCCTGCCTTGGGCATGTACTATGAGTGTGACTGGGAAAATTTAACTTTCTTAAGCCCCCATTTCCTCAGCTCTGAAATTGAAGGAGTTGGCCTTTGAAAGTCCCTTCCAGCTCTAGAGCTAAGTTTTTGTGATCTTCCCCCCATTCTTCCAGAACAGTGATGAAGAAGGAGAAGGAAGAAGAAGGAAGGGGTAGATAATCATGCTTTATAGAATCCAGGAAAAGTTCAATCACAGAAAGGAAAGAGAGATAGAGATGGTAAGTTCCCCCTTTTCCTTTTGTTACCTTAGGGTTCTTCTGAAATCACTGATTGGTACCTTTCCCAATCTCTTCCATTGCCTCTCCTTTCCTTTGCATTTTATGAGTTATTTCATGCTTATTGTATTAGTAAAAGTTCTTCTTATCAGAATTATTATTTTGTTAACAAACAATCAAATGCAGAAAAGTGTATTTTCAAACATTTCTAGCAAAAAATTATAGTTTTGGGTAGTTGAAGGAATTTGACCATATACCCTTCCTCCCATTTCCCATAGGTTTATTGTATCAGCATTTGAATTTTTGACTTCCATAGTTATCTAGGAAATTACCTCCTTGAAAGTTAAGCATGGACTGTATGGCATTTTTTTTTCCAGATTTTTTCCAATGAATCAATTAGTTTTGCTGATTTTTCTCCCTTTCCTTTTTCTTTTTAAACAATTCTTTGTTATGTGGGATGGCTCTCTATGAGGGGAGAGTTGAAGGGATATTGTAAGGAATTTAGGCAATATAAAATCAAAAGCTATGAAAATGTATTTTAATAATAAAACTTTCTTTTATAATATATGAATGAGCCTTTGACAAGTGGAAAAACAGTATTGGGATTTTGACTAATAAACATATGCATATACATATGTACATATATACATATATACACAAATTCCTTTCAAATTTTCCTGGCTGTTGTATGAAAGCTGAGACAAATGAGAATGTCCTCCAAAGTACACCTGAGTTCATAAATCTTTGATACTTGTTAATTTATACTTTTGCCCTCATTACAGCATAATAATATTCCCCAAATCAGCATTCTTTCATGCAGGTATGCATTTGAATTCCAGAGCATCAATGCTCTAACAACTGAGAAGCCATTTCTCCAATTCACTTTCTTTCTTTTCTTTCTTTTTTTCTGCAAGACAAGGAGTTATCACATAGTTAGTAAGTGTTAAGTATCCAAGACCATATTTGAAATCAGGTTTGCCTGACTTCAGGACTGGTGCTCTATCCACTGTACCATCTAGCTGCCCTCTACAATTCACTTTCACATAATGTGTCACAATACAATGTCCATAAGCCCTCAGTCTACCTCAGGGCCCCAAAAGGGACTCAATTGTTGCTAATTGCAACAATTTTATTTGCTTGTTTATTTCCTTGGTGGTCCAGATATAAACTGTCCTTACTCCCATGCTGCCTCAACCACCCAGAACTCTGCCCACTGCACCTTAATCATTTGGCCAGCTTTCCTCTGTAAAAGTGGGATTCTATTGGGCTATAGCAGACAGCTGTGTCCAGTGAATTCTTTGCCCTACAAATCCCAACAAAGATAAAACCTACTTCTTCTATGCCTAAAGCCTGAGCATAAAAAATCTCCCTCAGAACCATCCTTATACCCCCTCTCATTACCACTTCCTTTAATTTGGAGCAAAGTATCAGTCTCTTTTGTTTCATGAAGACCCTTGGCAGACTGATGAAGCCTATAGATCCTGTATGAATAAGGTTTATAATTATATAAACCAAAATGAATAGGAGGCAAGAGGCTGAAGGAAATTTTTGATTAAAATTGTCTAAACAATGATTCAAATATATATTTATATTAATTTTCCAGCTCTGGGTGTTTCTAGGGTATGGTAATGGTGTATTTGGAAATTTCTGAGTTACAATCCTTAGACTATATATAAAGCAACCTGCTGTTTTTTAAGTGGTTAAAGCAGAAATTTGTCAGGTGGCAAGAAATTAATTCTGAAACAGCTTAAAATGTAGACTCATCCATGTACACAGCCAAAAAATACTGCATACATCAATAGCCACTTACATGTAATTATGTAATTAGGAGGAAGTAAGAAAGAGAAGTGAAGTGGAGAGGAATGAGCATTGAAGTCATGAGAACTCCTCTTAGTTCAAGCTTTAATTCTAAATAGCTTTGTGACCTTGGATAAGTCACTTAATTTTTTAAAAAGTCCCAATATCCTAATGTAAAAGGACCATATGACCTTTAGAGTCCTTCTAGATATAGCATTATGATAGGAGGTGCTTGATAAATGTTTAACAATCAGCTCACTAAGTGGTGATCTCCCACCCCCTTCATCACATAGTTTCTCACTGGCCAGAGTATCCAGGATCACTGATCTTTCCCTGATGTGAAGAGAGCAAAGAGTTGCTGATTTAGGTCTTTTTTGAAAATCTTGGCAGCTCCAGTCAGTCAATGAAATCACATTGTGGCTAGAATCATCTACAGAATGTCGATGCTACTTCACAGTTTCTCCAAAGCACTTCCCTTCCATGTTATCATGGTTCTTTTAAAAAACATGCTTCCCAGGTGAGGAAGTTGCAACAGGTGAGCAAGCTGATGAAGTTTGCACACTGGGGACCCTATTCTTCGAGGAGGAAGTCTAAGAGATTCTCAATTTCAGCTATAGCTTCCACTCCCCCTTTTCCCCCCAAAGAAAAACCTTATTGAAAGAACCCATGATGTGTTAAATAAATAGACCTGTGGGCATATTAATCAAGGCCACTCCCCTACTCTTTCCTCAACCAAATCCTATGCTTAGGTGGTAGCCTATCCAAGTGGGTGGCCTAAAGCAACCTGATCTAGCATAAACTGATACAGCTTTTCTTCTCTCTCTTCTTGAACTTGATTAAATGATAAAGCAAAGTTACCACCAGCAAGACCTAGAGTAGGGAAACTTTCTGGCAGCAAAAGGCCCTACCCACATAAAAAATGAAAGTACTGTACACATGAAGCAATTCTTTCCCCCCAGGTGGCCATTTGAAAATAAGCACATTCTGTTTATTCAAACGGCCCATTGCTTAAAGAGAGAATGAAAGGGAAAGATACAGTAATAATTCTGTTGGAAATTGTGTTCAGGCAATAATAATCAGATGGATAGAGACAGAAAGAAAGAGAGGGGTTGAGGAGGAAGGAAGGAAGGAAGGAAGGAAGGAAGGAAGGAAGGAAGGAAGGAAGGAAGGAAGGAAGGAAGGAAGGAAGGAAGGAAGGAAGGAAGGAAGGAAGGAAGGAAGGAAGGAAGGAAGGAAGGAAGGAAGGAAGGAAGGAAGGAAGGAAGGAGGAAGGAAGGAAGGAAGGAAGGAAGGAAGGAAGGAAGGAAGGAAGGAAGGAAGGAAGGAAGGAAGGAAGGAAGGAAGGAAGGAAGGAAGGAAGGAAGGAAGGAATTGATAGATAAGGTTTATTTCAGTTGTCACTGCCATGAGCTCTGAAAGTGAATACATAAAAATTTTTTTCTTGCAACACCCTTATGACAAACTTTTGAACTTAACAGATTGTAAAGCTATATAATAATCTCTTTTTCCCCTTCTTCTCTCTCTTCCCTTTTCTCCCTCCCTCTAGCTCAAATACCTTTGCCATCAATTTTCTCATCACTAGTAGGACTGATTTTTAAGACAGTCTGTCCTCAAAGCACTTCCATTCTAAAAAGAGGGACAAGCCACAACAATTTCCAGAGCAGAAGTAGTAAGGTGAGGTAGTGGATAAAGTCAGGATAGGGGAAAAACAGGACCCTTACCTCCCAGGATCCTAGTGAGGATCAAATGACATTATATTTGTGAAGTGTTTTGTACATCTTAAAGGATTATATAAATAACTGCTAATGTTGTTGTTGTTGTTAAAGGTAGGATGGGGATTGGAGAGGAAGAAGCATAGTAGCAGCAGTGTATTAGATGGGGTCTAAGGGCATGAAGAAGCAAGCTTGTCAGGGTGCCTCAAATTCCATCATCACACAATCATTCTCTTGGGTTCTCAAGAGTTTCCCATTAAAATGTATTAAAAGGTGTTACTCTTGCCATATGATGAGTTAACAGCTAATAAATGGGAGCCTGAGGGGAAGGTAAGATGAAGATGATTCATCAGAGAGACACAGACAGAGAAGGGGGGGCGGGGTACAGTTCCTGATAGGAATGTTGCCCCATTCTCAGTGCTGCCCAGGGCTGGTACTAAGTATGATACGAGCCAACTTTCTCCCTTCTCTGATAATCTGAGGCCCTTTCTAATACAGGCTTTCTCAAAACTTAGATTCAGCTTCCCATGTTGCAAATGTCCAAAGCAAGGACTTTTATCTTCTTTACCCAGAGAACTCTCTTTTGCGTGACACAGGCACCCAACTGCACCATTCTGTTCTTCATATTCACATTCATTACATAAAGTAATGCAACCCACTTTTTTTTTTAAACTATAGGTCAGTGATTTATTCAGCATAGATACATTTGGAAAGGAGGTTTACTGTAGCAAAGCAGGTTGGGTAACTATTCTGCAATTTATTCTTAGAGGTTTCCTTAGGAAAATGAATTAAGAGACTTGCCCAGGGTCATAAAGTCCATGTTTCTAAATTGATACTTGAATCTAACTCTCCTTTACTTGAAAGGAAGCTCTCTATTCCCTACTTCTAGCTGTCTCTCAGTCAGTTCTGATACCCCTATCAAATTTTCAGTCTATTAACCAGTTTCCATACTAAGTTCAAAGTGACTCTGAGAACTTATAGAGTTGCTTGTGTTAGCGTATCAAAGACTGGACAAAAAATGGCCAGGATAACATTTAAAAAGAAAGGACATTGGGCTAGGAATTAAGAGTTTTAGGTTCTGTGACCTTGGGCAATAGCAATTTCTTCTTATATGAAATGAAGAGAATAATATCTTCCACATTCTATATTTAATTTGATCTTTATAACAACACTATTGTCCTCACTTTTCTCATCATTTCAAACCAGGTTATATCCTTCTGGATTTTCTTGGTGTCTTACAAGAATCTCATCATCTGGAAGTGGATATCTTCAACATAAAGAAGATCCAACTCACTTCCAGTTGATCAATGATGGACAGAAACAACTACACCCAGAGAAGGAACACTGGGAAGCGAATGTAAATTGTTAGCACTACTGTCTATCTACCCAGGTTACTTATACCTTCGGAATCTAATACTTAACGTGCAACAAGAAAATTGGATTTACACACATATATAGTATCTAGGTTATACTGTAACACATGTAAAATGTATGGGATTGCCTGTCATCTAGGGGAGGGAGTAGAGGGAGGGAGGGGAAAATTTGGAAAAATGAATACAAGGGATAATGTTATAAAAAAATTACTCATGCATATATACTGTCAAAAAAAATATAATTATAAAATTAAGATCACATCAATTCTGAAACTTACTCCCCACAATCCCCTGCCTCGAGGGCTTCTCTATCCTTCTTGGTAAAAGAGTATAGAAGGAGCAGAAGAGAAAGCTTTTCCCAGATCCTCCATTTAGGAGATCACCTAAGGCAACCATGTCATCATTTCTCACTCTTCAACATTTCAAGATAACCACCCCCACCCACTAGAAGGGGTATCTTCCATCACTTTTTCAGCATCTTTTCTTCTATTATTTACTCTCACTGGATTGATTTTCTGGAGAACAAGGGTTCTTTTTTGTCTCTTTTTGTATCCCAGCACTTAGCACAGTGCCTAGCACACTATAGATGCTTAATAAATGTTTAATGTCTAACTAAAATGAGGAAACTGAACTTAAAAGAGGCAACATGGCTGAATAGGCAACTGCTGAATTTAGAATTAGGGAAGAATTGAGTTCAAATACTATTTCTGAAATGTACTGGTTCTCTAGGATCCAGTTTTTTTTACTTGTGAAACAAATATTATGAGACACAAGTGAAATTGCACACATAAGGGACTTTTGGAATGATGTAAACATCAGCTTTGCTATCATCATCATCTTTTTCACTATCTTCATCAACATTACCTCACCTATCATCAGCAATATCATCATTTTTAGGTCATCTTCCACTTCTTCAGTAAGAATTGCCCAAATCACACAGCTTGCTTTTTTGGGGGGGTGGTGTCTAATTTTTAATTGCCAATCAAGTCTTTGAATTGTCAAGTCTGGCACCCACTTTCTACTTTACCACTAAGTCCTGTTATCTGTCCCTCCTACTTGAAAAGACTTATGGAAATCAAATGAGATAATTCCAAATCAGTTAAATATCATGACCACTACATTTTTAAAATATAGGAATAATAGAGAAAAATAAAACCTATCCTATTCCATGAACTTTTCCAAGATTCAAAGCAGAAAGTTCCAGGAACCATTAGCAATAACAATTTTTTTTTAATAAAGTTTGATTAGAAATATAAGAAGATAGAGGAAGCTATGAAAGCAATGGGATAATTCAAATGTGATTATTAAAAAATCATCACTTCTCTAAGTTTAAGTACTTTGTAATTGGACAAAAGTATATCTGCTCCTGTGGGAATCAGATGTAAAGCAAGGTTATTTTCATAAATAACCAAATTTTATTGTCTCCGCAAAAGCTGGAAGATTCCTTTGATCAAGCTATACTCTGAAGTATATTCAACAAAATTAATTATTTTTCATGTGGGAATACCTTGGAATAATCTTTGACACTTCTTTAACATATCTCCTTCACCACATTCAATCAAATGGTCTTCATCTGCCTACAGAGCATTTCATTCTAGATTCCCACCAGCACCCGAAACCTAATGCCTAAAAGTGACTTATCATCTTTCCTGCAAAGTCTTTCTTTCTTCTGACTTCACTATTTCTCTTTGGGGCACCATCATTTTTCTTTTTTCTTTTGCAATACTAATTTTTGGCTATTCTGTCTCCCTTTCTTACTGTATGGAATCAATTCAATTCAATCAAAAAATATATTAATTGCCCCTATATCCCAGACCTTATCATAGGTTCTGGGCTAAAAAAAAACAAAGATGAAATTGCGGATCACCCTTGTGCTCAAAGAGCTCCCATTCTGCTGAACAGAAGTATATAAGTCAAGGAGTATTCATAAAGTGCTCACTATGTGCCAGGCTACTAGGTGGTAAAGTGGATAGAATGCCAGACCTGGAGCAATTTTGAAAGTTCAAATCTGATCTCAGTCATGTGATAGGCACTGTGCTAAGGACTGAGGATACAAATAAAATAAAAAAAGTCTCTGCCCCCAAAATATTTGTTGTTGTTCAGTCATGTTAACACTGTATGACCCCATTTGGGGTTTTCTTGGCAAAGACACTGGAGTGATTTGCCATTTCCTTTTCCAGCTCATTTTACAGATGAGGAAACTGAGGCAAGCAGGGTTAGTGATTTGCCCAGGGTCAGGGGGTTAGTAAATATATGAAGATGGACTTGAATCCAGACTCAGTGTTTTATCTACTACACCACCTCACTGGCCCTTCCAGGAGTTTACCCTCTCAGAAACATCCATATTATCTAATAAAAATAGCTAGTGTTCTTGTCACCTAGTATTTATAATGAGGTTTGCAAACTGCTTCTAAATACCCCATTCCATTGTATCTCACAAGAGGCCTATAAAGGAGCTGTTCTAGTACCAGTATTCTCATTTTATAGATGAGAAAACTGAGACCATAGGAACATAGATTAAGATCTAGAAAGACCTCAGAGAACAATTAGTCCAACCCTCTTTATTTTACAGAAGAGGAAAACTGAGGGAGACTAGAGGACTTGCTTAAAGTCACAGAAATAGTACGCCCCAGAGGCATTTTTGAATCCTGGTCCCCTGATGCCAGTCAGTCAATCAATAAACAACTACATGTCAGGCACTGTACTAAGTGATAGGGATACAAAAAGAAGCAAAAGACAGAAAAAGTTCATAATCCACTTTTGGGGGGGAGGGGGAACAAAAATGAAACAAATAAATATAAATGAGCTATGTAAAGGATAAATTGTTTAAAAATAATTAAAAGAGGAAAAGGATTTTTAACTAAAAAGGGCTGGGAAAGGCAGGAAACAGTATTCATTCCATTGTATAAACCACAGAAGGCAAAGACCCTTTACCCATTGCCACATAGCTGGTATGTGTCTAGGGTTAGATGGGAAGGAATTAATGATTTTCTTGATGTTAAGTTTAATGTGCTTTTTACTAAACCATCCAGCTTCTCACACAAGGAGATATTCAATAAATATAGGCAACTGTTGGGAAGATTTATAATACCTCATTCATATTAGAATAATGCCCCTATTAATGAAAAGCTATTAATTAATACTAACACTTTTTAAAAAAATTAACAGAGAGAATTACATGAAGATACTGTCTAGGACATCAGATGCCTGTGATTACACTAACAAAACAAAATGCCTATCTGGAAAATACTGCCCAAAACAATGTCAGATATGGTTCAAAATAAAATAAAAATGAATTCTGAATTCAATAAATATTTACTAAGTTTATCTGTTGAATAAGTTAATTTCCTAATGCTGCAACATCTATATTGTCAAATAAAGATGGTTTGAGGAGGGAAAAGCACTAATAACTGGGGGGGATCAGGAAAGAGAAGGGACCTATTTGTGCTGAGTTTGGAGGGACTGAGGAAAACTCCAGAAATGGGCTTCTGCCAAGCATCATTGCAGCAGAGAAAAATGAGTTCTGAGTGTAGAAGACAGTTTCAAATGCACAGAGATGCAGTCACCCTTAGCCTATAGCATCCCTATAGAGTGAATCCTATCTATTGGAGTGGGAGAAGAGACCATGGACTGTCTTTTCTGGTGAACTTGAGTCAGAATCCTGGATGATTACCTGGGATGAAGTATAGAGGTATAGATTCATAAAAACCTGAGTTCAAATCCCACCTCAGACAATTCCAAATTGTGTGACCTTGGGACCAAGTCACTTAATACTTACTTTCCTCATCTGCAAAATGGGGATAATAATAGCATCTCTCTTATGGAACTGTTGTAAGGATTAAATCAGGTAACATATAAAAATGATTCACAAACCTTAAAGTGCTATATTATATATTAATATATATTATATATCAATTTTACATGTTAATGTATAATTATCCACAATATTTATATATAAAACATAACATATAACAATACTTGTATATATTATAATAAAATATTAAGATGTTATAATAATATAATATCAATTTATTATATCAAAGTGATTATGTGTATAATTGTTACATGTTGGAGAGGTAGGATGGTATGATAGAAGGCATATTAGTTTTGGAACTAAGGACTCAAATTCTGATTCATCCATTTGCTAAGTGAGTGGCCAAGGTCACCAACTTCTGGGTTTTTATCCTTCCAGGTATAATGAGGGGAGTATCCTAGGTAACCTCTCTTCCAGCCCTAAATCAATGATCCTGATTTAGCTGGCCTAAATCATTAACATACCTCTCAGCCATACCCAACAAAGCAAGCACAAATTATGGTATCTCTCTGGGGATAAAGAACTTTTATCTAGTTCTGAGCCATAATTTTACTCTTTTTCTCCTTGACTAAACCTTAGCCTCTTTTTCATTGAAACTGCACTGTTTCTGACTGGAATGCCATATTCCACCTATTGGGCCACCTAATTGCTTCTCCTTTTCATTAAAAAAAAAAAAAAAAAAAAAATCTACCAAGTTCCCTAACTCCCAAAAAATACCAATAAGTAAATTGTAGTACAAGGGAATCCATTGCTTTTGTGGCAACCCAGTCTTTTTTTGGACACCTCCAATTATCAGGAAATTTTTCTTGACAAAGAATCTAAAATCTGCTTTTCTACAGCTTCTCCCAAGGTCACATAACTAATAAAGGCCAGAAGGAAATTCAGCGGAATGTAAACTCTCCAAGTGAAGGTAAGCTCCTCAGGGGTCAGGGATTGTTTTTGTTTTTGTCTTTGTCTCTGTGTCCCCAGCACTTAGCACATTGCCTGCCACATGATAAGTGCTTAATAAATTCTAGTTTCGGGAGTAAATAAACTTGACCACGTCTCTTCCAAAACCAGTGATCTTGCCCTATTCAATTCCCATCTTCACTCCAAGCTGATCACCAATCTTTCCTTGCTTATTATATCATCTATTTTCTCTATTTTTTCAACATTACCTAAGGGCTTCCAGCCATATTTCAATGTTGGTTCCACTAATCCCTGTGTTTTTCTAAAATAAATTTTGCTGATGAGAGATTGGGAACATTTAGAAAAACAACTTCATCTTTACTGGGCTGTATCTGCATGAAGGCCAACCAGGTAGTGCTTATCAGTTCCTTTCTACTCGGCACACCAGCATATTTTCATTTCCTGCCTGATATTCCTGAACTACAGGCTGACATTGTTTCCAAAGTCTCTCTCACTTGGAAGCCTCAGTAACTTTGCTTCACAATGCTTCCTGTTGTGATAAGGCCTCTCTTTCCTGCTTAAAACAACAGGACTTCCCTTCAGCCTGTAACCCTTTTTTCAAAAGATCTGTATGTAATGATTTTCTAATGCAGACTATGAAGTAAAGAGACCTCCCTAAAGCTGAAATACGAGGAGTGATTCTTGGCACTGGGTCTGCTCAAAATGGTGGCCATCATGTTGTCTGGGATAGTGAAAAGGGTTCTTATTAGAACAAAAAGGAAGAAATGGGTCTTTCTGGGATCTACTAGACCCTTTTAGCACCTAATGCTGCCTTCTCCAAGTAAGTTAGTATTGAAATCTCAGTCATAAAGTCAAGGAAAAAGGACAAACAGAAAGAATATTTGAAAACAAAGAATTTGGGTTCAAATACCAAATCTGATACTACTTGTGTCACTTTGGACAAATCACTTAACATCTGTAAAATGAGGGGGTTGAATTAGAAAGAGTCTAAGGTTCAATCTTTCTTTCTCCAAATCACCCCAGACTAAATACCTAAATTCCTCCCTCTGTCCATAACAAGACATCCCCTAATTGTGATGAATGAATGGATGAACATTCATATTAACAGCCCAACTTTTGAACTTTTCTCTCCCACATGGAAACTGTCCAGGATGCTACCCTTATTGCCTCACACTGATTAAGCCTCCTGATGGTTAATTCTCTGAGAATGAAGCTAAGGATGTCTTGTAAAAAAAAGTGGTAAAAGTAGAGGGTCACTGATTATTTTCCTTTTTCCAAATCTCCATCCAGATAAAAGATCAAGAATAAAATTCTGAATACAGGAAAAAAACAATTACAATGAGAATTGTCTGAGGAAACCTATGTAAATGTATAAGGAATTCCCAGCCAACTTAAATGTCAAAAAAGAAATGTATGATAGATGGAAGCAAGATCAAGGAACCAAGAAGGAAAGTGAGCATACAGGACACTTTAAAAATAGCATCAGGAATATTGAAGCTCAGATTGAATGAAGGCTGGAGGGGGAAGATTAAGACAAGAAAAAGAGGGTGTCATATAACTATAATGGGAATCAGAAGAGAATTGTAGTGAGCTGTCGTCTCTAGAAAGCTGCTGGATCGCTCTCTTGGGAAGAGATCTGCTGTGTCTTCTACTTCCAGGTTCAGCAGTATGAAGTCAAAAATGCTAATACAATTTTGAACTGTATTAAGAAATGTAGCTTTAGGAGTGTACTGGTAAATGTTTAATAAAGGACTCTCCAAAAAATATGCATATGAGCCCTTTTTGTAGTGGCAAGGAACTGAAAACTGAGTGGATTACCATCAGTTGGAGAACAGCTAAATAAGTTACGGTATATGAATGTTATGGAATATTATTGTTCTAGAAGAAACGATTGGTAGAATGATTTCAGAAAGGCCTGGAGAGATTTACATGAACTGATGCTAAGTGAAATGAGAACAATCAAAAGAACACTGTACCCACAAACAAGAAGATAATATGATGATCAATTCTGATGGACGTGTCTCTTTTCAACAGCGTGGTGATTCAGACCAGTTCCAATGGACTTAGTTAGAATGGAAAGATCTCATCTGTACCCAGAGAGAGGATTGTAGGGTCTGAATGTAGATCACAACATATTATTTTCACTTTTTTTTGTTGTGGTTTGTTTGCTTTTTGTTTTCTTGCCTATTCTTTTTCTTTTTGATCTGATTTTTCTTGTGCAGCATAAATGTAGAAATATGTATAGAAGAAACGCACATGTTTAACATATATTGTATTACTTGCCATTTAAGGGAGGAGGTGAGCAGAAAGGAGCCAAGGAAAAAAATTTTGGAACACAAGGTTTTGCAAGGGTGAATGCTGAAAATTATTTATGCTTTTATTTTGAAAATAAAAAGCTTTAAAATTTAAAATTTGTGCTTATGATATGCTTTTAAGTTCATTCTGCATTATTAACATTTTTCTCCTTTACTTTCTTAAGTCTGGACAACCAATCAAACAATAAATAAAGCCAGAGGCAGCATTTGGAGATGAGGTTTAAAATAAAAATTTAACAATCTGTTCAAAGTCCAAGCTTACTGGGGAAGATCCTTGCAGAGATTTCTGTTCTACTCTAATGAGACCACATATAGAGAACTGTGTTCAAGTTGGATACTATAGCTTAAGAAGGACATTAATAAATGGTAGAGAATCCAGAGCAGCACAACCAGGGCTGATGAATAGTCCTTATCATCTGAGGATCAGGTGAAGGAACCAAGCATGTTTAGTCTGGTTAAGAGAAACTTCAAAAGGAACATGATAACAATTTTCTAGTTTCTAAAGGACTGACATTAGGAAGAGGGATTAGGGCTGTTCAGTTTAACCTCAGACGGCAGATTAGCAAGTACATGGCTGGAAAATGTAGCATAACAGGAAAAGTGCCAGAACCATTAGAGCTGTCCAAATATGAAATGGATTTGGAGGGGTACTGAATTTCCCTTCCCTACATCTCTTTAACAAGGTGAATGATTACTTGTTGAGGATGCAGTATCAGAGATTTCCTTTCACATACAAATTGAACTAGATTTCTACTCTTAGATTCTGTGATCTGCAATTATAAGAGATTTAGTAAATAAAGACTACCTAAAAGAATTGTACTCATAGTTTCAAAATGCTGCTACTAAATGAAAAGTTGGAAGTAAATGGCCTTGAAATATCAATTTAAACTTATGGTTTTGATTCTTCTCTTATAAAATCTTTTTCGTTTTTGGTGACTAATTTTTTCCAATTATCAAATGTTCATTCCCCCCCTCCAGTCCTAAAAAGAAAGAAAAGACAAAACCCTTAAGATAAATGTGCCAAGTCAAGCAAAAAGAAATTCCCATATTTCCCATGACCCAAAAGGTATGTTTCATTCTTTATATTTAGTCCATCACCTCTCTGCCAGGAAGTGATTGCTATTAAATCCATCTCTTCCTTTCCATAAACATTGCCAACATCACCCAGCTACTGCAGCCATGACATCCTGACATTAGAGGGTTTCTTAGAACAATATTCACAATGACTAGGATTATAGAAATGAAGATGTCACTAAAAGACAACTAAGTTCAGATAAAGTGCAACTAATGTAGGTGGCAAAGAACTAAGGTTTTTGTCTATCAAGAGCTAGAGGACCATGGATATAGAATATTGCTTTGTCAACTGGTTTTACTTAATTTTTTTTTTTTAATTTGTTACCCCAGAGGTTTCAATGGGAAGGATAGGATATTAACAGGATAAAGGAGAAAGGGGGGGGAGGGAAGTAATGGAGTGGTACATCAAGAAATGACTATGATATAAGAAAAACATTTAAAAAATGTTTTTTCTAGTTATACATGTACATTCATTAAACACGCGCGCGCGCGCGCACACACACACACACACACACACACCCCTTTATGAATCATGTTGGGAGAGAAAAATCAGACCAAAAGGAAAAAAAAAAAACCATGAGAAAGAGGGGAAAAAAAAACAAAAGGAAAAGGAAAAAAAGTGAACATAGCATGTGTTGATTTACATTCAGTGCCCATAGTTCTCTCTCTGGATAAAGATGACATTTTTCACCCAAATTTATTGGGATAGCCTTAGACCATTGAATGGCTTAGAAGAACCAAGTGTTTTACAGTTGATCATTGCATAATCTTGCTGTTACTGTCTATAATGTATTCCTGGTTCTTCTTGTTTCGGTCAGCATCAATTCGAGCAAATCTTTCCAGGCCTTTCTAAAATCTACTTGTTCAGGGCAGCTAGGGGGCGCAGTGGATAGAGCACCAGCCTCTGAATTCAGGAGGACCCGAGTTCAAATCTGGTCTCAGACATTTAACACTTCCTAGCTGTGTGACCCTGGGCAAGTCACTTAACCCTGAATGTCTCAGGAACAACAGCCAAAAGACTAAATTCTTCTATACCTCTTGATTTCAAGACCAGTGACTGTCCACTGTTCATTATTTTTTATAAAGCAATAATATTTTGTTACTTTCATATACCATAACTTAATGGGTTTTGATTATTTATTTTGAGGCTATTGAAGTTAAGTGATTTGCCCAGGATTATAGAGCTAGAAAGTATCAGAGTTTGGCTTTGAACTGAGGTTCTCCTGATTTCAGAGCTGGTGTTCTATCCACTGCTCCATATACCTGTCCACAATAACTTACTCAGCCATTCCCCACTGATGGGGTGGGAGGGGAGATGAAAATTTGTCATCACAAAAAGAGGTGCAGCAAATATTTTTGCATATGTGGTTGTTTTTCCCTCTTTAAAAAAAGTAGATTTAATGGTATTCTTGCCTAAAATCCATTCAAACAGTCTTCTCTATTTCTCCTGTCTCCCATATAATGAGGTCATAGGATTATGGGTTCATAAGTTTTGGGTTCATAAGTTTGGGGCTGGAAGGGATGCTGAAAGTAATTACTTCAATTCTTATATTTTGCAGACTTAAAAACTGAGACTCAGGGAAGTATTTGTAAAAGATCCCACAGGCAGCAGAGCTGATATTTGAATCCAGGTGCAAGAAATGATGAGAGGAAGGAGTTATACCTCTACCCATTTTCTTAAATTTCTTTCTTTGTTGCAGAAGAATAGATTGACCTTTATCCTAGACAATTTGTTGTCTTTTTGTGTAGGAAAAGAAGGAAAAATCCAAAGCACTCATCATGTTTTTTTACAACAATAAAATAAATATATGGAAGAAAATGAGCATTTTTAGATGCTTTATTACATTTGATTCTTTTAATAGCTCTGGGAGATACATATTATGATTATGCCCATTTTAAAATTGAAGAAACTGAGATTTTCACCCTCCTAAATATCTAGTGCAGGATTTGAATTTGCCTAGAAGCCTAGTGCTCTTTTTGTTGAGCAGCCTATCTATATATCATTGGCCTTTGTCGGTCTCTTCAGTGTTAACTTTACAATTTAATGAACGTAAGGATTTGGTTAATGTAAGTTTCATACCATCAAAAACAGCTGTTGACTTTGTGGATCAAAAAAAAAAAAATCACAGTAAGTAAATCCTGCTCATTCCTTTCTTCTCTCTTTTACCTGTGCCGCTTTTTTTTTTTTTTTTTTTAAATTGCTCATTCAATAATGGCTGCACTAGTAATCCATTCCAAATGTTTTTAAATTATTGTCTGGTGATAAGAATTGACCAAAAAAATTGGCGTCAGATTCTAGAAATTCCATCAGAGGAGGAAACAGTCATAAATAGTACAGAAAATGATGTGGCGATTGCACCAGCAAATAAGCGAGTAGTTCATAAGGAAATACTTGTTCTTCATTTTTATAAGTTCACACAGATACAAAGAGATTCCGTTCTGCCTAAGGTGACACATCTGGTAAGTAACAGATCTTTTGATTCCAAATCTATCATTTTCCATCAGTATGCTGCAGGGGCAGCTAAGCTGTTCATTGGATATAGTGCCAAACCTGAGCTCAAATCAGATGTGTGACCCTGAGCAAGTCTTTTAACTGCGTTTGCCTCAGTTTCCTCATCTGTAAAATGAGCTGGAGAAAGAAATGGCAAATCACTGCAGGATTTTTGCCAAGAAAAAACCCCACATGGGATCAGACACTACTGAAAAACAAATACATCAGCTGTTCCTCATTTTTATAGGCTATTTAAATCAAATTATAGATACTACTTATTCTTAAAATTTCTGTCCTAACTCCCCCTTAATTGATGAAAGAGTCTTAAATTCATGGCTGCTATTAATAGTAGGAAGATAGTTATTCGTCTCCTTGTGAGTCACTGGACCCTGAGTGAGAAGCCTTATTTGACCTTATCACTTCCTTCTCCCTTTTGAAAGGAAGTGACAGAGGAGGGGTATAGAACTAGGCACGATAACGTATTGAAGTGTTTTTCTTAGCTTCATGAGGCAACTAGGTGGTACAGCGGGACAAAGGACTAGAGCTAAAGTCAGAAAGACCTGAGTTCAGGTTCAGCTTCTGATACTTATTATATGTCAGTTAACCTATTGTTTGCCTCAGTTTCTTAATTTAAGTGACTTGCCCAGGATCACACAGCTAGTAAGTGTTAAGTATCTGAGACCTCTTTTAAACTCAGGTCCTCCTGACTCCAGTGCTGATGCTCTACCCATTGCACCACCTAGCTGCCCCTATGCTTCTTTATTATTAGGAATAGTTCTAAACTTTGATTTTTATTAGCAGGTTTGTCTGGGAAAAGTCTAGGAAATGGATGTAGAAGACTTGGATTTGAAGTCCAGGTTTGCCAGGTTTGTAATTGTTTGATGCCAACTCAGGAACTTGTTTCTTCATCTATATAATAGAGATACTGATACTAACCTACTTCACAGGACTGTTGTGGAAAAAAAAAAGGCTTGAACACTTTGTAAATATAAACAGTTATTGTTAGTGTGCAGGAACTTAGATTCCAGGGTCAGCATGATGGGAGCACTAACCCAGTCACCAATAAAACTGACCAGCAATCTATTTTTGGGATATTCCCTGTATACTGCCATCCTGGCACGCATAAGCATAATTTTCTTTACATTACCCTTTGTGAAAGTAACTATCATTAACTGCACAAATATTTTAAAAACAGAAAAAGAACAAGAACATTTGTATAAGAAACTATGATAAAAACAATTTGCCTCAGAGGAATTGTATATTTATGTGTTGAGTAGACAGTTTCCACTTGAAGACCTCCCACTATAACCTCCTTAATTCATTCAACTTTTGGACAGATCTAATTGTTTTTAAAGTTTGTTTGCCTGTTTGTTTTTACTGAGCTGAGCCTAAATCTGGTCCTCAATCACTTTTACCCATTGCTTCTAGTTCTACTAGAACAAGACTAATCCTTCTTGCAAATGACAATCTTTCAAATATTTGAAGACAACTATCATATTCCTGTTATGTCTTTTCTGCTTTGAAATAAACAACCTTCCTTAGTAATGGTATTTTACACATAAACAAAATTTCTATCCTTAGACTGCTTTATTGCACACAAAAGCCACGCCAAAAACTATATTCTTTCATCTTCCTTGGTGATTATCCCAGAACATTCCTCCCATTGTTCACTCCACGTTGGAAACCTATATGGGCTCCCATGTCTTAGTGCCACCCTCAAAGAACTAAGAATCTGTTTTTCTATCACATGTTCTTGATGAAGGTTTTTGATGGCCAACTTCTACAAACCCAACAGCTGAAATATTTTTCCTTGAAAGGCTTTTCTGTGTTTTTTCTTACTTGTTCAGATTCTGAATAGGAAGGAGTGTTTGCTTTTTTTAAAGTGCCTACTTTGGGCCTGGCCCTGGACTAAGTGTACTGCAAATATTATCTAGTTTGATCCTTATAACAAACCTGGAGACTCAGACACTTAACATATCCTAGCTGTGTGATCCTGGGCAATTGCCTGGCAAAAAACAAAAACAAAAACCCTGGGAGGTAGGTGCTATTATTAACTTTATTTTACAATTGGGGAAATTGAGGTAGAAGTTAAGTGACTAATATGGGAAAATGTTATTCAGTCATACCTGACTTCATGACCCCATTTCATGTTTTTTTTTTCAAAATAGTATTTTATTTTTACAAATACATGCAAAGATAGTTTTCAACATTTACCTTTGCAAAATCTTGTGTTCTCCTTCTCTCCCAAGACAGCAAGCACTCTGTGATAGGTTTATTTTCTTATCAAAGAAACTGAAGTGCTTTGTCATTTCCATCTACAGCTTATTTTACAGATGAAGAAACTGAGGTCCAGAATACTTATGTGGTCACCCTGGGTCACAGTTGGAAGGAGAACCTGGCTGCAGATGATAATGATGAATAAATAATAGCAGTATTTTATCCTATTTTATATTTGCAAAGTTTACTACATATGTGCACATTTGGTCCTCAAAAATCCAAGGTTTTCCCTACTATGTTCTCCTTTGATTCAGGAGCTCATTATTTCTCTGGACTTCTGAGTTAGGCATGATTCCATTGCACAGAATGCAACAAATTTGCTTTGGATATAGAAACCAGAACTAGATGTCCTGAATGTTTCTTAAAGTTATGTTATTATTTGTTTCCCTCATAAGGGCAGAGACACTGTTTTTAATCTTCCATCATATTTCTAGAACAGGGAAGTGAGGTAGTGCAGCGAATAAAGTATTAGGTCTGGAGTCAGGAAGATCCAGCCTCAGACACTTACTAGCTATGTGACTCTGGGTTAGTCATTTAACACTGTTTGCCTCAGTTTCCTCATCTGTAAAATGAACAAAAGGAAAGGCAAATCACTCTAGTATCTTTGCCAAGAAAACCCCAAAGGTTCTCACAGAGATAGCCACAACTGAAAAATAACTAACAACAGTAAATAGAAACCAGACAAATTTTTTAAAAGAACTTTCAAGTAAAGAAAAATGAAAAGAAAAAAAATGTTGCCATTGTGTATTGACACATTAGAGTCACCAGGAATTCATAAAAACTAGAAAGATCTTCTGAAAAGGTTCCATCACCAGTTATCCCCTTTTCTGGGGCTTCTGGGGAACAAATACCTAACTCAGAAGTGGAGGTGGCTGACAAGCCTGAGGAGCTTCCAGGTGCAGATGAAGCCTATTGTTCTCAATGAGAGGCTCTTTTTCATAATTTTGGCTTCTTATCAAGTTATTGTCTTTTTAAAATTGGACTGAACATGAGTGGGAAGAATGAAATAGCCTTTTGTTACTTCCTTCACATTAAGACTGTTGAAAATACTAGGTACCAAGATGAAATTGTAAGACACCAAGGAGACATGACACCCAGAACTTCAGAAAATCACAGATTCAGCGCTAGAAGAGATCTCAGGGGCCATCTAATGGTCCAATCTCCTCATTTTACAGATGAGGACATTGAGTTCCAAGATGGTTATAGTCACATGGATAATGAGAATGAAAGGTGGAAGGAATGTAAACCCAAATGTAAACTCCAAATCAGTGTTCTTTCCACTATAGCAAGATTTATAGAGTCCTGTTGCCTAGCTGACTTTCAAAGAAAGAACTTGGCTAGGAGAAATCAATCAGGACTAAGTATGGAAACATGGAGAGATCTTGTGACAAAGGATTAAGGCATAGCCGTGTTGAGAGACCTCTGGCACAACCCTGGGGTTTTAGCCATAAGAATAGAGCCAGCCCCACATGTAGGTGGCTGTTTACATCTAATCTATCTTTCATGAAAGACCTTTTTCCTTTCCCAATCAAAACTTGTCCTAATATGGGAATTTTGGATGCTGTGTCTACAGGAAGATGTAGCTGAAGCCCTAGTTATGTTGTTGGGTTAGATTAGGTTATATTGATTTTACTCCCACCCATAGGATTGGCAAAGATGAAAAGATGAAAATGGTGAATGTTAGAGGGGCAGTAAGAAGACAAACACAATTCACTCTTGTGAAAGGAATGAATTATTTAACTGTTCAGGAATTATACTAGAAAAGTCATTAAATTGCATATTCCCTTTGGCTCACTAATATCACAACTAGCAATAAATATACAGCAAAGAGGACAAAGATCAAGAGAAAGGTTTGTAGCATATATGCATGCATACATGTACCTATCAAAATACACTTTTTGTGTTAGCAAAGAAGTTAAAATAAATGTCCTTTATATGTCCTCAAAAAACTGTGTTTATGTGAATATAATAGAATATTACCACACTATATGAAAGAATGAATATTTTTTAAAATCTAGAGATCCCTGGGAAGATTCATGTAAACTGACTCAGAAAAAATTAAGTAGCATCAGGAAAATAATTTACAAATATATATAATGTAAATAGGAAAAAAAATTAGATCTCTATCATTGCAGTGACCTATGTCAATTTTAGAGAACTAACAGTGAAATTTTTTCCCCTACTTTCTGCAAAGAAGTAGTGGACTAAGGGTATATATTACTATCAGACATGTCCAGTGTCATTCATTGCCATTATTGTTCAATCATTTAAGTTGTGCCAGACTCTTTATGAGCCTATTTGGAATTTTCTTGCAAAGTATTGGAGTATTTTACCATTCTCTTCTTCAGCTCATTTTTCAGATAAGGAAAATGAGGCAAACGGGATTAAACTGTCTGCCTCAGTTTCATCAATTGTAAAATGGGGATAATAAAAGCTCCCACCTGACAAATTTGTTTTGAGCACCAAATAAGATAATTGTAAAGTGCTTAGCACAGTGCCTGGAATAAAAGTTTGATTCCTTCCCTATTTATTTTTATTTAGCCTTATTTCTTTATTGCAAATGATGTGGATATAGAGGATTAGGAAGATTATTGATAATTTTCTTTTTTGAGTGATACTCAGCAGTGGATGAAGAACCAGCTTCTGAACTGAGAAGACCTGAGGTCAAGTCCTACATCTCACAACATTGGTTTTGTTATCCCGGGCAATTCATTTAGCCTTTCAACTTCTCTGAGATTACAACTGCAGAACAGTTGGGAGGTCACAATACCAACAAAATCACGGGCCAAGAGAAAAATAAAAATGGTTCACACGGACGTGTAATTTATAAAGCAATCACTTAATCATTCTACTGCTTTGATAATCAGGTATTATCCTGCTGTATGCTAAGCATTTCTTTCAACCCCTCACAGTTCCTCTCTCTTATCCTTCCCTCCATCAATTTAAGCTGAGACCATTTTGGTTTTAGGGAACATATTATTTGATTAAAATAATTCATAGCAATTTTTAAGTCACAAAGTTTTGTCAGACTCTATTGGTAAATGTAAAGACCTAATTTGTTCATTCAGAAGGATCTCTAATTCAGTGGTTCTTAGCCTAGGATTGATGTAGGGTCTATAGATAGATTTCAAGGGACTTATGGCAGGAAAAAGAATATTGCTATCACTGGTTTTCTTTGTAATTGAATTGCAATTGTATTCTATCTTTCACATTTTAAATAGACTGCCAATGGAGTCTATGACACAAAATAAGTTTCAGAATTCCTGCTCTGATCCCGGATCTCTAGGAAGATACAGTGTCATACATTAAGAACTAAGGGATTCATAGTATCATATACTTATGTTTGCTAAATATAAATACATGATACCATATTGTTATTATATTCTTTGAATCCTACACTAAGGGATTGGAGGGGTCATTTAGATCCCTCACTGAGACTCAGAGAGGTAGGTGGAGGGACTTGTAGAAGATCATATAGGGAGTAAGTATCAGAGTCAAAATTTGGTCCCCAGTTCAAAATCCTTTCCCCTTAACTTTGCTGTTTTCCTCCTGCTGAACAAGTGGTAGGAGACTTTGGGTGCTGTCCTACTTTCCAGTAATTCCTCTTTCCTGACCCAGTTGGATCTTCCCTGTAAACTGAGCCTTCTGTGGTTACTTTCAGTTCAATCAGCTCATCTAGCTAACCTGGGGCCCATCCGGCCACTCCTAAGGAAGATCTGCCCCAGTACTCACACACAAAGAATGTACCTTTGCTGTTGTCCTTCTTCCTATTGAATCACAAGCAAATACACTGTTTCTGGCTATTTTACTCTGAAAGAACTGTAACATTCAAGACCTGCCACCATTTTCTGGGAAAGGCAAAGTGATGTAGTAGAAAATTGGAGCATGGAGGCCTAAGATAGGACAAGCCATAGCAAAGATAAGAACCATATTGGTGCATTATTAGGAAGGGAGATTGTAATACATATATATATATATATATATATATATATATATATATATATATATATATATATATATATATATATATATATATATATATATATATATATATATATATATATTTATTTATTTATTTTTTCTTGTATAAAAGGAACACAAGAGCTATTTGATGCAGGCTTCAGAAGCCTGAGTACTTATAAGAAGGACCTCATGAACACCCTTTGGAGAAGTGTTTTAAGTCAATATTTCTAGTTATTACCTTCTTGAATACTGAATGAGTTGGATTAGTGGGATTACTGAGTTGATAACTTTCTTTCAAGAAATGCCGAATATTGACCTAAGGTTTCACTTGGATTGGGACAGATGAAATAGAGAGAACTAGAAAAGACTCTTCCTGTTCCCGTCTCCATCCCCCACCCCCACCAAAAAAAAAAAAGTGTACCTGGATTTTGGATTTCAGGAAGGAGCATCAGACACAACCTGAAATACACTTTACTCTACACTTCAGGTTATCCAGGAACAATTAACAGTATGGAATGGGTTTTCTCTACTTCTTGGGATACCATTTTCATTTTCTTAAGGTTAGATTGGTTTATTTGGTTCTTGGAAGAAAGACAGGAACTAAATCCTATGAAAAATTTTCAAACTAATAAAATTTTCATTGGCCCTTTCCCCTCTTACTCACTTTTCCTATCTCCTATGGCATCATTTTTCTCCCACTGGAAATATTCTTGAGTAGAGAGAATATTCTCTGTGATGTGAGAGATAAATTGAGTGATCCCAGTCACCTGAATCTCCTTAGAAGATAATAATATGGAATCCTTAGGGCATTCTGCCCTCCAAATTTCAACCTAACTATAGGGTCTGTAAATTTCCCCAAAAAGGAAGAACAGATACTCATAGGAAACATGAAAATAATCAGAATATTAAAAAAGTAAAATTAATAGACATGAAATAGATACATTCTACTAAAATTTCATCGTTGTAATGTGTGAATTAAGTCCATAATAAGACTATTAATTCTAAGATAGATTTTGGATACATTTATTCTTTTATAAAATATCACAATTTTACCTTGGTTACTAGTCTCTATTTCCCAGTTTCCTATAGAAAACCATCACTTAGGTAGTTTCAAATCCCAGAATGATTTTCAGGAATATATGAACAGAAAACAATTTAATAAATAGTTTTAACAAACTATTTATTAAAGTGCTTACTATGTTCAAAGTACTGTTCTGAGTGCTGGAGAAACATAAAAAAAAAAAATAAAGACAATCCCTGTCCTTAAAGAATTTACATTCTAAGTTCGTGGGAAGAAACAATACATATTGGGACGTGATAGGGAGGGGCATTTTGATGCAAAAATATAACTGGGACAGTGAACAGAAGTTAATTGGGAGTAGACTGACACAGATATATGACAGTGTTGATTTGATCGTGGTTCTCTCTAGTCATTGTTTGAGTCCCAGTTGACTCAGATTCAATATAAATATGCAATGTAAATAGCAATCATTTCTGTTTTGACCAGAAACCCTGAGAGTTTTCCCCTCCTAGATTTATTTATTTGGATTTTTTTCTTTTTCTTTTTTTGGTGAAAGAAATTCTTTGCCTCCATTGCATTAATCACTGAATAAGTGCTGTCTCAGTCAAACTGAGACCTGTTAAAGATCTTAGCTTAAGAAGATCAAAGTCTCCCACTGCATTCGAGGCCATCTCCAGTTGTCTTGATTTATATCTGGCCACTAGACCTAGATGGCCTTGGAGAGAAGAGTGAGGCAAGTGACCCTGCCCAGCCCTCCCTCACTTCAATCCAATTCATTAGTATGTCATGACATCATCTCTCCAATGTCTTGGGACTCTACAAACAACAGAACTGGAGGAGCATATTGAGTTGAGAGTAAAGAGGAGGCTCAAGATGAAGTTATAGTAAGACCAGTAGAGATTGAAGGGAAGCAAGGTTGGAGCGCTGCTGAAATGGTGAACTAGAAGAGGTAGTCACCAATCAGAAGGGAGACAAGATAGAAGTTCCAAACATGGAAGGCATTGTCTCTGATCCCAGTCAGGTGGTTTAAGGTACAATTGCATTTTTGCAAGCCCAGATCCTTATAATATTCTAAAGATCACCCTATATATTTAGAGGAAGGACCTTCTTTGATATGATCAACCTTGAAATTTATTCTGATTTTCATTTTCCTGTAACCCGTACTGTAAAGAGCAGTTTATGAATAAAGTGAAGTATTCCTTTTGGGAAACAATTTTTTTTTCTTTTGATCTTAATGTACATTTGGTATTCATTTTTTTTCCTCTTAATATGTTTCCATTTACAAATGTATGACCTCAATCTCCTTTTAACAGATCTGGAAAGGGATGTGGAGATTATTAATGGAAAAATCCTTGAAGTCTTCAGCCTGGAGTATTAGTGCTGTTTCAGAGCATGTGCACACCCATACTTATAGAAGGCTAGTTAACAAAAATGTCACTTAATAAAAGAGGAACAGGGATCTTCAGGAACTACAGTTTCTGTAATTAAGATATTAAAGTGGAAAACAGCTACTACTTTAACAAAAAAAAATGATAGGAAGCAGGCACATTAAAAATATAGTAAGCTAGATATTAAAAATGTATATATAAAATGCATGTGTTTGGGGAAAGAGGAGAAAGAGAGGAGGAGAGAATGAGCTAGCTCTGATTTGTGTCATGATTAGGCTCAACCACATTCCTGTGGTGACAATGTGTGAGAACTACTAGAAGGGGTCAGGAGGGGTTATCAATCAATAATAAATATTTTTTGTATACTATGATACATTGCTGTTAAGCATTTTGTCATGTACCTACTATGTGCCAAGCACAATGTTAATGTAATTTTTTTCATATCTTTTTTTTTTCCACCTACTTTCCAGTTGTGTGATATTAAACAATTTATGGAGATCTACTCTTTGGACATAGTCTCTATCCACATTTATAAAATAAGCAAATTGGACTACATAATCTCTAGAGTCCTTTCATTCTTTAACTGATGTTAATCCTTAACATTCTTTAATTTATATTTAAATACATATATATATATATATATTATATACATATTTTCATTTTACTTAGAAATGGTTTTAATTTTCATTTTCAATCAGGGTTTCATCAACCAAGATTAACCATTTTTTCTTCTTTAGCTTTTTTGGGGGAGAGGGGCTTTCTTTCATGTATTTTCTGAGTTAAAAAGCTAAACCATCTTTTGATTCTAGCAAGTGTTAAGAGCTTGTATCTAATTGCCCAGTTGCCTCGGGTTTCTACAGATCTTTGGTTTATTTTCATTTTTTAAAATTTTCATTCAAGTATGAACAGCTTTCCATCCCCTCACCCTCTGCTTTCTAGAACTTGTAAAGCAATGGTTGCTTATTGAATTATAGTCCCTTTAACCCAATTCCTCTGGAAACTGCCTTAAGAACTACAGAAATCATTAAAATCACAGAATCTAATTTAGAAATAAAAAATTAAACAAGACTTTAATATGATTCTTTGTCATATTAAAAGCTTTTGTAAAATCAACAAATAGTGAGTAGGCCTTTACATATGTTTCCTCTCTTTTCTCTTTTATCTGCCACAAAGCAAAAATCCTGGTCCTTGTTATATCACATGGCTGCTTTCCTTGTTATATTTCTATTCAGCTCCATCTCTGGAAATGTTGAAGAACAGTCAGTCCAGGAAAACTTTATCTAATATCCTGCTGTGGTGGGGAGCAGGATACTAGATAATTATAATTGCTGCCGTCAGTTTTCTCATCTACCATCTTATATAGAAAACTCAGTCATGAGAATCAGACTTGGAAAGAACTTTGGAGATTGAGCCCAAGACTCTTGTTCCACAGAAAAGAAACTGAGGTCCAGAATGCAAAGATACATAACAATGGATTAGTGCTAAAATCAAGACTAGAATTCAAAGTTTCTGATCTCCAGCCTAAAAATCTCCAATACGATGAGAAAGTACAATTTAGAATATTTTTGAAATCTTCAAGCATTTCCTTGGTAAGTCACATGTTAAAGAAAAAGAACAATGCAAACATGATTGGACTAAAACATTTCTCAATTCAATTTTCAATCTGTGATTCCATATCTGTTTTCTAGGTGGCAAGGAGAAGTCATCTTATACTATTCAGAAGATGGTGGATATTATATGGTTCTGCCAAACTGTCTCCGTTAAATATATTGAGGTGTGGGGGGACAGATAATATTATGGTATGGGTTGGTTCATACAAAATGGATTTAAATAAAATATACTTTCTAGCTCCTAGTAGAGAAGTGGGTACTATGAGTGTGAAATGAAGTATGCGCTGACAGGCAATGTCCTCAGTCTATTGACTTTAAATAGATGATTTCTTTTCTTTTCTTTTTTAATTACAAGTAGAGATTTTTAAAAGGGGAGAATAAAAGAAAAAAAGAAAACTATTTTAAAATGTATCCAAATAAATAAAAGTATGCTAGAACATTTCAAAAGAGTATGGGGCAGCTAGATAGTACAATGGATAGAGTGACAGGCCTAGAATCAAATAAGTCTCATCTTCCTGAGTTGAAATCCAGCCTCAGACATTTACTAGCCGGGTGACCTTGGGCAAGTCACATAACTGACTGCCTGTTTCCTCATCTGTAAAATGATCTGGAGAAAGAAATGGCAATCTACTACAGTATCTTTGCCCAAAAAAAACCCAAATGGGGTCACAGTCAGGCACATCTAAAATGACTGAATAACAACAAAGGGGTTCCAACTATCAAATAGAAGGAGCTAACCCTTATATGCAGCCATTAAGGCCTGCTGACTCTCTTTTTCTAATATTTATTGGATTTATCCCTTCCTTTCTATTTTTGTATCTCCCGCTAAAGCCATCACTTTATATCTGCATTACAGCTCCAGCTGTCTGTCTGTCTTTACTTTTTCCCATCTTCCTTGCTCTTATCATAAGTGGATTGTATAAATTACTATAGGAATAAAAAGTCTTTCTCAAATACTATATACATCATTCTCTTGATAAAAAGCTTATATTGTCTATTTATTATTTATTAGATCCAAGCTAAAATTCTCACATTAATAATTAATATTCCTTCCTTCCCTCATAACTTTCTTCTCTTGAATCTTGCTTACACCTTCTGGTATCCCCGAGTTCTTGCTAAAAGCAATCTGTTTGCCATTCCCCACATATGGTTTGCTAATTCATACTCCCGGAACTTTGCTCACACCATCAAACTAAATGGGAATGTGCCTTCCTTCTCTATTCCATTTCCAATGCTTTTCTAAGAAGTTTTGTTTTTTTTTTTCCTAATCCTACTCTATTTTAATCACTTCTTTATAGGCTCAGAATTTATGTCTTATTTAAAGACTATTATCTTGCTCCTCAAATCAGCAGATAATTTAATGAGTGCCCATTCTCTTCTGCACCAGGCACATATTCATTTTTAACTGTTCTGTTGTTTTATGCTCTTGTAGCAGCATGGGGAAATGGAAGGAACACTGAGGTTGGAATCAGATATCAGTGACTTGAATTCTGGTTGTGTCATTTGCCATCTGTTTTTTGGGGGGCAAGTCACTTAGGGGGCCACAGGTCGAGTGGGAAAGCATCTGAGACCTCATCAAGTTCAACACCATCTTTTTCCAAAAACTGAGGTTAAGTGACTTGCCCGTTAAATATTTGATGTATGTTTGGAATCTAGAGCTACATACAATGGCCTTCCCATCACCTTACAAGACCTCAGCAGAATGAAAATCTCAGTTAACTTTTTTAAACTTGAGTTTCCTTAGCTGTGAAACGAATGGGTTTGATTAAATAATTCTTTGGATATATAGTGAACTTTTTGGGGAAAAGACAGTGAATTCAGTCTGAGATATTTTAAACTTGGGTTGATAGCAGAATATCCATATAAAAATTCAGGAAGTTAATAACTGAATCAGATATGAAGAGTATAGGAATCTAGGGAAAGAGTATGGAGAACCTTGTTGAGTTGTGTCAGTCACAACTGAATCTTTGTGGCCTCATTTGGAGGTTTCTTGGCAAAGATACTGGAGTGATTTGTCATTTCTATCTCTAGATCATTTTACAGATGAGGAAAATAAAGCAAAAAAAAAAAAAAAAAAAAAAAAAAAAAGGTTACGGGACTTGCCCAGGGTCACACAACTACTGAGTGTGAGGTTGGATTGAACTCAGAATAACATCTTTATGACACGAGGCCCAGGGCTCTGTACACCATGGTGCTACTTATCTGCCCTGTGTGTGTTACTGCCTGTTAAAAGGCTGCCAGACCTTCTCAATTCTCAATGCTCAATTCACGGCTTAAAAAAATCTAAGGATTAAAATTTTAAAAGTATTTTGAAAAGCATTTTAAGGAACAATCTCTAAAAGTTAATTTTAATACTAATCTTATTTCTATGTGAAATTTGTTAACTGTTTTTTGAACTATTCAAATTCAATATATAGCTATTTATGTGCAGATTTGTAAATGAATTTTGAAGAAACCCCATTGTATATTTTTTAAGCCTAGAATAAAATTTCTCTGTATTTAATCAGATTTTGCTTGCCAAATTTACAGGTGTGCTTAAACAGTTTCATTTAATCCCAGGTTTATGATACACCATAAATGTAGTATAGTTACTACTGTTATTATTATAAAACAGACAATTTTTTAAGAATAATTATGAGGAAAGTTGTGGAGAGGAGGCAAATCCAAAAACAAGTATTAAAATACTTTTTTACAAGTTCATTTTATCACAGGGAGGGGAAAAGGGAAACTGACCATGAGATCCCAGACTAAACTTCTGGCAAATATTGGCTATGTAACCTTTTTTGTAAAGATTTGCCCCTTGTCCCATGTCTGAGTTTACCCATTGACTAGAGGTGACACACATGGATAGAGTGCTTATCCTGGAATCAAGAAAAACTGAGGTCAAATCCTGCTTCAAATACTTACTATGTATGCACCCTATTTTAGCCTCAGCTCCCTCATCTGTAAAATGAACTGGAGAAGGAGCTAGCAAACCAACACAGTACTTTTATCAAGAAAACCTCAAATAGGGTAATGAAGATTTGCATATGACTAAAAAAAAAAAAATAGAAAAACAACAGAGTCAAACAACAACAACAACATTTAATTTATCCAACAATTTAAAATTTTATTTCCATTCCAAAAAAATTTATTTTGGACCTTGAAAAATACTCTTTGTTTTCCTCCAAAATGAAAAATAAATATGAGGGAGGGGAACAAGAGGGATTATAAAATTCCTTCTTTTCTCTAAGAGGCAATGAAATATGACCCAGGGGGGAAAAATCTGAGTTTGGATCTGAATCCTGGCCTGGCTAATTTCTGCCCTTCTGACTTTGGACAAATCACTCACATCCTCTGGGCCTCAGTTTTCTTTTCTGTAAGAAAAGGAGAGATTTCGATATATTTCTTTGTTTATCTATTGTTTCTCTCAGTGCCCCATCAAAATAAAGGATTTGGTGTTCAAACAAGGTACAATTTTCAGCATTAGGACTTCTGAAGTTGAATGCAGAGATGTTGGGCATATAGTTCACTTGTTGAAGGATGGAACTTCATAAGCAGATACTGAAGTCAAGTCAGCAATCCTAAGGCAGTGCCTGGTGACATTTGTATCTAAAGAGTGTAAATAGACTAACTCCCACCAGCACCATGCCATCACTTGTGGAATGTGCAAAACTGCAAAACTGCTGAAGCCACTGAAAACTTGAAAGAAATGAGGCTTCAAAGGGGGTTGGAGAAACAAGCCACTTAACACCTAAGGTTCTGTGATAAAGCTCAGATGAGCACAAGAGTTTTTTTTAACAAAACATTTATGCATCATCAGTATAACAGTTAGAAAGCCCAAGTGCCACACTGGTAAACATAGAAAATAAAAACCTATAGACAACCTTTTACACCTATGTATAAGACCAAGAATTCACAACATACCAAGGGACTGAGATGATTATTAAATAGATAATTTCAATTATATAAAATTAAAAATCCTTTGCATGAACAAAATCAAGGCAGCTAAAATAAAATTTTAAAAAGAACCTGTTGAGTGGAGAAATAAATAACATCAAGTATCATTGATGACTCCCCAAAACACTAACCAACTGGAAATAATAAAATATTGATGTGCTATTTTAAGAAATAAATATTAAAACACTTGTGGAAAGCTGTAAATTGGTCTACCTAAACCACAATTTGCAATTATATTAAAAAAGTGATTACATTTTTTTATACTCTTTGACCCAAAAATCTCATTATTGGATACATACATTTCAAAGAGACCAAATGCAGAAAAATACATTATATAATAACATATTCATAGCAATATTGTTTATGGAAATAAAAACACCCTAGACATTAAGTGAATGATCACTGATTGGGGAATGGCTAAAACAACTGGTGATATATGAAAGATAATAGACTCATTATGCAATAAGCAAGGATTTTTAAATATATATGTGTACGTGTATACATGCACATGTATACATATATATATGGAGAGATAGATAATTTCAAGAAATATGGAATAATATAATCTTAATTAAACAGTAATGAAATAAGAACATTATACACAACAGCTACGCTTATGTAAATGACAAGAACACTATAAGAAAGCTGAATTCTGAGTAACTGTAATAACCCAACATGTTCCAGGAAAACAGATAATGAATCATATCACCTTCCTCTTGAAAGGAAGACAGGGAAACTGCAGAATGTTCCGACATTCTCAAGCGAGGTCACTCACTGTATCAATTGAGGTTTTTTTTTAGCTATTTTTTTCTTTGTTATGAAGGGAGATTACATCCAGAAATGATTATGATATAAAAATAAAAAGAACAACTAAAACAACCTCCCAATTCTATCATCCTCTATTCTAGAACTTTTCTGGGGATTAAGAGAACTAATTCGATTATAACTATAAAACATTTGTCCATCCCTAGCCTTTGGCAACCATTACATTACATTCTTCACTATTCCTCAATAATTATGCAGCTAGGTGAAGCAGTAGACCACATACAGGACCTGGAGTGAGAAAGACTTGAATTCAGTTCTAAACAGACATTTACAGCTTCAACTTCCTCATCTGTAAAATGGAAATAATAAAGAGTACCTACCTCCCCTGTGAGGATCAAATGAGAATAATCATAATACACTTAGCATAGTAGTGGGAATATTAGCTATTATTGTTAGTTAATCAGCATAGACCACTTGCAGCTTAGAACTCCAGAGCTCATGGGAAACACTTCAGCATTGCTAGGCAAGGGATTACAGGTAACCTCTATGACAGGCTTCAATATATATTTGTTACAGATTTGTTATGTATTTAGCAGGTGCTGTGAGGGAGATGTAGAAAAAACTTGTCTTTATCCCATAAGGAAGATATACATATCCTACAATTCCTAAGTAGGTTAGCTAGGGAACTCCGACATTATAATTCTTATTTCATTTAAAGAAGACAGGTCTTTTCTTGTCTCCTGGAAGCCATCCATCCACGATTATTGGACATCAACCACTTGCATGAGGTTACAGATTGGCAATGGGATAAGGAGGGGAGGTAGGATGACCCTTCTCTACCACAAAACTAGCAAGTTGAACAGCCAGCACTATTCTCCATATCAAGAGTAGAATCTGTTTATTCCTTCCTCTGGAATAACTACTCCTTTCAAAAAGCAAAGCAAAACAAAATCCTCTATAATTTACTTTTCATAAAGCAACAACAAGGAGAAAAAACAAAACAAATGAGAACAACCTTTAAATTGTGCTATTTAAGATTTTTATCCTTGAATCAGGTTTATTTGTTTCAAGTGGTGTCTACACTATGCCAGAGTAATTGATTGATTCAGCATAGTGGATAGTGGGTTTAGAGTCACTAAGATTTGAGTCCAAAATCTTTCTCTGACATTTACTAAATGTGAAACCATGAGGAAGTTACTGAATGCCTTTCTGTCTCAGTTTTTTTTTTTTTTTTTAATGAAGGGATTGGACTTGATGGTTATGAAGGTCCCTTCTAGCTCTCAATCTGTGACATATCTCCTTGCCTCAAGTGCCTCCCCACATTAGTCCCTTTTGCACACAGCTATCAAAGTGATCTTCCTAAAATACAGACCTATGTCATTCCCCCACCACTCCCACCCCTTCAATAAATTCCGGTGTGCAGGATGAAACAGAAAACACTCTGTTTGGTTTTGTAGCCCTTCATAATCTGGCCTCTTCCTACCTTTCCAGTCATTTTATCTTATTCCCTTCTGTAGGGTCTGAGAGCCAAGGATATTGCCTCCATGCTATTCTTCAACATAACACTCCACCTCCCCACTAAAAGGGTGCCCCCCAAGTGTTCTCCTTCCTTACCTTTGTTTCCTGGCTTCCTTCAGGTACTAGCTAAAATTTCCCTTCTACAAGAAGCTTTTTCTAACCCACTAATGCTAGTGGGTTCCCTCTGAGAATATCTCCAATTTATCCTATGGATTTATATATATGTAATACACAGACACACATATGCAGTTAATCTTTCCATAACACCTCAGTGATCAAAAAAATTGTGTAAAATTATTTGACCCTTCCATTGTACCAGAGAAGAAGCCTAATTTATAATGGTATTAAAAAGCAAAATATGTTAGTATAATTATATAATACTATACATATATTTTACGTATTTCTGAGTTTCTAATTGTTTTTCTGTACTGTCTACAGCTTCCTCAAAATTCCCCCAAAATTCTCATTTAATTTCTTATGTCAACCTACCATATATCAAGCAAAGTCATGATGGTAGAAGTTATAACTATATGTATATACACGCACAGACACACACACACACGTTTGTATATAATTGTTTACATAGGATATCTCTCCCATTAAATTGTAAGCTCCTTGAGAGCAGGCAGTGTTTTTGCCCTAGTTTTTAGCACAATGCCTGGCAAAAAAATAGACAACAAAGATTTATTTCTTGGCTTAATCTGACTTCTATAATTTAGGTAACTTGGACAATTCAGAGAAAATATCAGCAAAACTAACTTTTATTTGAGTGATTAATTGATTCAATAATAATAATTGATCAAGTGGCCCAACACAGATATGTGCTTCCTTCTCTTTTCAGAGAATGTGGCTTTATTTATTTCTATCATTATTTGCTTATACAGACAGGATCTTCATAGGAAGGGATTTTTCAGCAGCACTGCAGGAATCAAACAATGAAGCATTAATGGGGACTCTTAAAGTAGACACTGCTGACTGAGGTTCTTCTAAATACTCCCATAGTTCAAGTACAGAACAGTCCGTTCTTTCACCGCTGTGGAATGAGCACAAAATCTGTAAATGAGCTCTCAGGGCATCCTCTGTCTAAAGTAAAATCCCGTTTCAAAGTTCTCTGTTGTAGCCTTGGAGACTGGTTAGATGGGGGTGGGAAGCCCCTATGAGAAGGCCATTGTTTGTCACAAAATCCTGAGGAGATGCCTTCTTAATATTTTCTCAAGCTGGGAGGGAAAAGAGAGGGTTGAATTATCTTGAAAAATAGTGCAGAGTTTCTTTAGGTCCACAACAAGGAGATCTAGAGCAGGTATAAATTAGTTGTTGTTTATAGACCCTGGACAAGTTATTTATCCTATTTGACTCAGTTTCCTCATCTGAAAAATGATCTGAAGAAGGAAAGGGGAAACCACTTCAGGATCTTTGCCAAGAAAACCCCATATATAACAAGAGTTATATATGACTGAAAAACAACTGAACAATAACAACAACATAACAGTTTTTTTAAGTTCCTTCTAGCTCTAAATCTATTGTCTATGGTAATCTTCATTTAAAGACTCTTCTCAATGCATTATGTATGCAGATTGTTTAAAGTCCCAGAAGAGATACATCAATGAAATCATTGACCATTTACAATTATTTAATTGTTGAAAAACCAAGTACAAATGAAAACACCTGAGACAAAGAATGAATTCTTCCCCCCCCCCCCTTTATATATGCTTTTGCCTTCTTGAGAGTACCTTGAATGATGGGTAGGTCTACTGAAGATTATCTAGATCAGGAGTTCTTAATTTTTTGATGTATCTTGGATTCCTATGGTGTGCGCTCTCTCTGTCTCTGTCTCTGTCTCTGTCTCTGTCTCTCTCTCTCTCTCTGTCTCTCTCTCTCTGTCTCTGTCTGTCTGTCTGTCTCTCTCTCTCTCTCTGTCTCTCTCTCTGTCTCTCTATTTCTCTCTCTCTCTGTCTCTGTCTCTCTCTCTCTGTCTCTGTCTGTCTGTCTGTCTGTCTCTCTCTCTCTGCCTCTCTCTCTGTCTCTCTCTCTGTCTCTCTCTGTCTCTCTCTCTCTCTCTCTCTCTGTCTCTCTCTCTCTCTCTGTCTCTCTCTGTCTCTGTCTATCTCTCTCTCTCTATTTCTCTCTCTCTCTCTGTCTCTCTCTCTGTGTCTCTGTCTCTGTCTCTGTCTCTCTCTCTCTCTCTGTCTCTCTCTCTGTGTCTCTGTCTCTGTCTCTCTCTCTCTCTCTCTCTCTCTCTCTCTCTGTCTCTCTCTCTGTGTCTCTGTCTCTGTCTCTCTCTCTCTCTCACACACACACACACACACACATATACACACTGCAAAAGTACCCAATTATATTGAAAATCAATTATCAACTTTTTCTTTTTAAAAAGAAAGGTTTTTCTAGAAAATGTGTGAATGCCCATCAGTTGACAAATGGCTGAGTAAGTTATGATATATGACTGTTATGGAATATTATTGTTCTATAAGAAATGATCAACAGAAAGACTTCAGAGAGGCTTAGAGAGACTTACATCAACTAATGCTAAGTGAAATGAAAAGAACCAGGAGATCATTATACATGGCAATAACAACAATGAGATGATTGCGGCCACTTCCAATGATCTTGTGATAAGAGAGCCATCTGCACCCAGAGAGAGGACTGTGAGCACTGAGGGTAGATTGCAACATAATATTTTCACTCTCTGCTGTGGTTTGCTTGAATTTTATTTTCTCTCTCTCTTTTCTTTTTTTTTTTAAACTTTTTGAGCTGATTTCTCTTGTGCAGCAAGATAATTATATAAATATGTATGCCCATTTTGGATTTAACATATATATATATTTTTTACAATGTTTAACGATATTGTATTACATGCCATCAAGGGGAGAGAGTGGGGGAAAGGGGAGAAAATTGGAACTCAAGGTTTTTCAAGGGTCAGTGTTGAAAAATTATCCTTGCATATGCTTTGAAAATTAAAAAAAAAAAAGGAAAAAAAAAAAGAAAAAGATTTTTACCCCATGAAGATAACTGATGTTCTCCTTCCTTGTAAGTTATTTCTCAAATTTGCAAACCCAAGGTGAGCTTCCCTCTTTTTCTTTGCTAAAACAATCTTTCCATTTTTTTTTTATCTAGTTACTCTCCTTTCAGAGTGTACTTCATAATAATTTTTATTTCAACAATTAACCAAGTATCACAATTCATTATAGAAGATTATGAAGTTTCTTTAATTTTAATAATGCACAGTCTATCGTATATATTCATCTTAAATTTCCAACAGATATTTTAAAATATTTTATTTTATTATAGCATTTTACTTTTCCAAATATATGCAAAGATAGTTTTCAACATTCACTTTTGCATAAGCTTGTATTCCAAATTTTTTTCCCTTTCTCCTCTTTCCCCAAGACAGTAACAGAGGATATAGAACTAGATTGTGCAGGACTTTGAATGACAGGTCAAAGAAACATATTTTATTTAATAGATGATGGGGAGCAAGTGAGAGTTGTGAACATGAGACAACAACCTATCGGAGTTTTCTTTTAGGAAGCTTGTTCTGACAGTCATGGATTCATCTTAACATATCTTGGCAGTCTATCTCATAAGGATGAAATGTGGAGATAAAACTTCTGGCCCGTATGAATAAGTATTTCCTTAAATAGCTTATTTTCAGATCCTTTATTAGAAGAGAATACACTGGACTTGATATTGAGTAATGACCTGTCATTGGGATATATGTGGGTGAAACGCTGGGAGATAAGGCGTATGATACAATTAGTTTTCCACCTGAAATGTGCTCTTATTTCTCTAGAATCAGAAGGTGTATACGCCTTTTTTTTTTTTTTTTTTGGGAGGGGGGCTGTCTCTCTACATCTTCTCTTCATATAGGCATACCTGATTTTATTACACTTTTATTGTGCTTTGCAGATACTTTGGTTTGTTGTTTTGTTTTGTTTTTAATTGATGGCTTGTGGAGACCCTGTGGAATAAAGTCTGTTGCTACCATTTCCCCAAACATGTGCTCACATCATACCTCTATGTCATATTTTGATAATTCTCACAATATTTCAAATATTTTCCATTATTATTATATGTTATGAGTGATCTGTGATCTTTGATATTACTATTGTAATTGTTTCTTGATGAACTTGAACTTAATAAATGCTGTGTGTGTTCTGATTGCTCCAGGGACCAACAGTTCTTCTTCTCAGGCCTCCTCATTCCCTAAGATACAACAATCAAACTAATGACTTTGAAGTGTTCAAGTGAAATCGATAAGGCAAACTTTCTTGCAGATTTATTTTAAGAAATTGCCAGAGCCATACCAGCCTTCAGCAACCAATCCTGATCAATCAGCAGGCAAAACCCTCCATCAGCAAAAAGATTATGACTCAACTTAAGCTCAAAGAATGCTAGCATTTTTTTAGCCATAAGACATTCTTTAAATTATATTTACATTGTTTTTAGACATACTGGTACTATACACTTAATAGACTACATAAACATAACTTTTATATGTGCTAAAAAACCAAAAAATTTGTGTGACTGACTTTATTAATATTTATTAATTAATACTTAAGATTTTTCCTTAAATTGAGCTGACACCTGCCTCCCTCTAGCTTCCAAACACTGGTCCTAGTCCTGCCTTCTAGGGCTATAATAAATAAGTCTAACCCGCTTTCCATGTCATAGCCCTTCAAGTATTTGAAAATAGCAATCTAGTTCATCCAAATATGTTTTCTTCAAATTTCACCACATATAAGAATCCTTCCCAAACCAACAGAAATAAAACAAAGGCTCTTGCTTCCAATTAACTTTAAAAAAAATTCCTACTATGTTTACTTTTCATTTTTCTCTCTGTGGACCAGCAGTTCATAAAGAACAATCTAGAAGTCTCTGAAACACTTTCAGGGAGTCTGTGAGGTCAAATCTATTTTCATAATACTAGACAGTGCGGTGAATAGAGCACTGGCCTTGAAGTCAGTAAAACAGAACTTTTTACCTTAATTGCCTCAAAAAAAAAAATACAGAGATGACATTTTAATTTTGAATACATATATATCTATAACTTTATATATATAAGGAAAATAAAAGTTCTTTGAAGTGGGGGAGATTCTCAATTTTTTTTAAAGTGTAAAGGGCTTTTCAAATTTTTAAAATGATCCAATAAATGTTTTTTTCTGTTTTGTCAAGTAAATGAAACTTACCAGTCAACATCACTATTTTACATTAAACTCAAAAATTCAAAGAAACGTGGGAAGACTTGCATCAATCAACTTGTTTGAATCAGATCTTATTGATCTGTGAACCAAGTAAATGTAGTCGTCTCAAAATTGATTCTCTGCAAATGGCACCATGCATTGAAATGGAGGCGTCTACTGAAAGTTATTCTGTGTTTTGAAACTTAAGATGAGACATAAGAAGCCAGTCTCACGTTTTGAACAGGCAGGACTCCAAGAAGAGCTCTCACTAGTTTGTTTGTTTGTTTTTTTTTTCCCTACTAGGACCTCAGGCTGAAATTTATCATTAGAAATCCCTGTAGGTTAGCAACTGGGAAGGCACCCCCAAGTCCTTTTTTAAGATTCAACTACAGATCACTGGTGCTGGAGTCAGGAGAACCTGAGTTCAAATTCAGCCTCAGAAACTTGATACTCACTAATTGTATGACCCTGGGCAAGTTACTGAACTCTAATCACCACGTAAAAAACCAAACAAATTTTAAAAATGAAGATACTAGAATGCACTCTAGAAGTAACATTGTCATTAGCATTTCGAGGAGAATTTTTTAGTAATTGGTTTCCTATTCCTGAGGTTGTTGGAATAGAAATAATGTAGACATTAGAACCAGCTAGATGGCACAGAAAATAGCATACTTCTCTTAGGTAGAGAAATACTCAGATACAAACCTGAATTCAGGTTTTTACTAGTTTATTGACCTTGGGCAAAGTTATATAATATCTGTTTATCTCAGTTGCCCCAGTTGTAAATTGGAAATAGTAATAGTACCTACCTATCAGGTTTGTTGTGAGGCTCAAGTGAAAAAATATTTGTAACATGCTTAATAAAGCACTTGGCACATAGTAGGTGCTTAATTAGCATTATCTTTGTTTGTATTATTATTGAAAGAAATCATTTCATTTTAGAGATCAGAGCAGTGGAAAAATAAGGCATAGAAGGCAGTTACAGTGAAAAGTGTATAAGGAGATCAGTAAACTATGGCCCAAGAACAAAGTCTGGAATTAAAAAATGTAAAAAATTCATTCTTAACTGAAAAGCCATACAAAAAACGACAAGGGATTTGGCCTACAGGTCAGATTTTACTGGACTCCTGGTCTAGACTTCGTAGAGGAGGAAATAAAGACGGAGAGAGGGTGAATCACTTATCTAAGGCCAGGCAGAAAAACCAGGATCTGATCTCAGTTCTGATGATAATAAATATGGTGTGCTTCTCACTCCCCTCCCCCATGAGATTCTGAGACTAGACAGAAGATGGTGGACACAAATTCCTTCATGGTTTTGTTATCTATGGGGCAGATGATCCTGTATTTCAACTTAAGTCATATTTATGACTCATGGATTTGAATGACAAGACTTCCTGTGGTGGTTCCCAGCCTTTTTTCCCCCCCAATGTCTCTTATGGTTTTTTAGTAAAATTTCCTGCACCCTCCAAAGTAAATATGAAAGGAAATAATTTCTTGAGTTTATCATGACACTGTAGTTACATATGGAATAAATAAAGAAATTAATTTGCTTGGGGAAGGAAGGAAGGAAGGAAGGAAGGAAGGAAGGAAGGAAGGAAGGAAGGAAGGAAGGAAGGAAGGAAGGAAGGAAGGAAGGAAGGAAGGAAGGAAGGAAGGAAGGAAGGAAAGAAGGAAGGAAGAAAGGAAGGAAGGAAGGAAGAGAAAAAGAAAGAGAAGAAAAGAGGGAGGAAGGTAGGAAGGAAGAAAAGTATGTACTGCTTGCAGGATCTGGAATAAATAAAATTTTCCTATTTATAAAATAAAGTTAGACTATATTGGCCTTTAAAATCCCTTTCAAGCTCTATAACTAAGATCTTATTGTGGCACAATGCATAGAATACTGGCTCTGGAGTTTGGATGATTTAAAATTAAATCTAGCCTCAGATATTTACTAATTGGGTGATTCTGGGCAAGTAACTTAACCCTGATTGCCTCAAAAAAAAAAAAAAATGTAGTCTGGAGTGCCTCCCAGGGGAGAGCATATTTCAAGGGATACAGAGAAAGGATAAGGTAGCACCCTGTGTCCTGAAATTGGACACAATTAGGAAATTGATCCACGAGAAATGGAAAATTCTGAATAAGAAGAAAGAAGAGGAGGAGGAGAAGGAAAAGAAAAGGTAGGGCAATTTAAAAAATTAGTATGCATGTATAGAAAATTCATTGATCAATTTAGATTAAAAAAAAAAAAAACTCAGAAGATGAAATCCAAGACAAATAATAGTATTGTATAAAGGTAATCAATGCACGAAATAAGCTAAAGTTTTGTATGAGTTGAAGTTGGCTAAGAATCTTAAATGTTTTATTTTCATTTGTATTGTTGTCTTTTGTTTTTACATCATTTTTACTTCTGAATAGTTTTTTTTAAAAGCTTTGTTGGAGTCAAGAGCAAAATCTAAGAAAAGGTGAGAAACTACTTTGCAACTACTCAACTCCTATTTCTTTCTCAAAGAAAAGATGAGTGGTAAACATAAAACAAAAATGATTGATGGAAGGGCAACTAGGTGATGCAGTGGATAGAGCACCAGCCCTGAAGTCAGGAGGACCTGAGTTCAAATCTGCTCTCAGACACTTAACACTTCCTAGCTGTGTGACCCTGGGCAAGTCACTTAACCCCAGCCTCAGGGGGGGGGAAAAAAATTTGATGGAGTAGAAAATCAAAAAAAAAGATAGGAGATGATAGGAGAATACTTAGCTCTACAGCTTTGAGTTAAAGTACTGAATGAACTGAAATAATTGCTAAGTTGATGTCAGTGAAAGATGGTAAAAAGGAAAGGTGCCATAAGACTAAATATCAGCAAATGGTGCCCAATTTTTTTTTAAAAAAGGAAGAGGCCATCATCTCTAGATTGTAAGCTAGTGAGCTGTATTTGAATTTCTAGTGAAATTCTGTAATGTGTTATTAAAATAATGGTTTTCTTCCATTTAGAAAGGGAAGTGGTAATAACTAAGAGCCAACATGACTTCATTAAGAACAGCTCATTCCAGACAAATCTCATTTCCTTTTTGACTGCTTTAATCATTGAATAGATCAGAGGAATTTTTTTAAAGTGTGTCTGGATTTGAAAAAATCTTTTTCAGTTGTCTTTTATGCAAATGAATTGTGATTAAAATTAGTGAAGGGAGTTTCTGTGCTGGAAGTTCCCTACATTCAAAATCTTAACTAATCTCCCCCCACCTCCAACTAGGAGCACAATTATTTTGAAATAGCATTTTTTAACAGCATGAACTACAAACTGTACAGGGAAAATTAGTAGGTTGTGAGGACCAATAATTGTTTTTTGACAACACCACACTCATGCACTTGTATTTGCACCACACACAGAGCCAAGGTAGAACTAGAGGTAAAAACAAATCTACTCAACTCTGTTGGCAAAATAAAGAAATGCAGAATAGATAAGAGTAAAAGGTTGAATGGCTTGATTTAAAGAGTAGTCAAAATTGAGTCAATGTTAATGTGGAGAAGTTTCTAATGGGGTACTTCAAAGATCCAACTATATATATATTTTAAATAATGGTGTAATTGTCATACTTAAATATTTGCTAATGACAAAAACCTGGGAAAGATAGCTAATATTTTGGATGACATACAGGATCCCAAAAGATTCAACAGACTAAAACAACGGGCAGAATCTAATAAAATGCCATTTAATAGGAATATGGGTTAAGTCTTGTACTTGGGATTTAAAGAAATCAAATGTAGAAATACAAGACAGAGAAGGAAGGTTAGACAACAATTTGTATAAATAAAATCTTGGGGTTTTTAATAGATTGCAAGCTCAAAATGAGTCAACAGTGTGACACAGCTGCCAAAAAGACTAAGAAGTAAGCTGAGGCTGAAGAGAAGAATAGAGTACAAAGTGAGCAACATGATAATCCTACCATACTCTTTCTCACTCTGACTACATTGAAATACCATGTTCAGTTCTGTGCACCACATTTTAAAAGTTATATAGATAAGCTATAGGTAAGAGTGTCCAGATGATGAAAGGTTTTTAAATCGTGCTGTATATAACATTTGATTAAAGGATCTGGGGATATTTAGCCTGGAGAAGACTTAAGGCAAACATGGTAACAAAATAGAAATATTATGAAAGCAGAATTAAACTTGTGGTGGGGAGGGAGGTTATCCCCATATGACAAACCTAGTAGCAAACGGGAAGTTAGAAGGAAGCATATTTCAGCTCAAATTCAGGACAATAGCTAAAAATTTGAGTTGTTCTGAGATTTTGTGCTGAGATTTTTTCCAGAATCATTCATTAAATCAAAAAGCATGTAAGTTCACATTCTAATAAGAGAGACAACACATAAAAAATTGTATGTAAAAGACATAGACTGGGTAATCTCAAGAATGAAGTTGGAAGGAGTATGGAAAGGGAAAACCAAGAAAGATTTCCTATGTTTGAGGAAAAGCCAGTAGGCTAGTGTAGCTGGATTATAGAATGCATGAAGGGGAATAAATTGTAAGAAAACTGCAATACGTTTACAAGTATTTGTTGAGTGAGACAGAGTTGTTATCTTTAGCATTCACAGCCAACCTCAGATCATCCAAATCTTTAGCTGACATCATTGCCATGCCTTCTTACCATACTAATTATTTGTCCCTGATTTTATCTTCTGTGGGTTTTTTTTTTTTTTATCTAAATTGATCAATGAATTCTCTGTGCATGTAAACATATTAGAAGCTGTAAAGGTAGGAGAAGCTACCTTATCAATGTATTTCTGGCTTCTGTTCTTAGAAATTTTAAAGTATCTTCCCTTGGATGGGATGGAGATCTCTTCTTGGTTAATTAGGCAATGGGAACCAGTTCCTCAATGTCTTCACAATTCTGCACATGGAGATAACGTCATGGTGTTTTGCATGTTTCCCAAATCCCTGTTGTAACAATCTTACATAGATGGTACACACCTTCTTTATACAAATATCCATGTCATATAAGATATTTTGTATTTTATTTTGGAAGCAATAGTCACTGAAATTTAGATAGGTAGAAAAATCATTTATTGACTATTTACCAAGACAGAGATACCAAGAGAAGCAAGCAAGGAAGTCCCTACTGTTTAATAACTTACATTCTGATGGGAGAACACAATACATAATGAGGAGCTGAAAGGGAAGATAGGTAAAAGAGTGTTTGGCAAAACAGTTTGGAGAAGATAGAAGAGAGCTGAAGCAAGATAAAGAGAAATACTCACTTCCAAGGTAGCAAAAACTGCTGGAGAGTTGTTAGAACAGGAGCAAGTAGGTGGGAGTAGGGAGAAAACAAGGGGTGGAATACAAAAGCCATTATTTCCTAGGCTCTATATAAGAGACACAGATGATTTCACCTTTTTTCTTCTTTCTTTCACAAGACCACCATTGTAACTACCCCACCCCATAATTCCCTGGAGGGAAGGGTGTGAGAGAGAGGGAAAATTTAGGAACAAAGAAAGAGGAAAAAATAACAATAGCTGAAACATTAGCAAGGAATGCTTTGGTGGTGAAGGGAGTGGGGAGCAAGCTAGTTCCAGGTCAACTAAATCCTGCCTGAACTTTCACTTTTAGAGACCTAACCTTAGCTACAGAGGTAGTTGAGAAGTTTAAAATGTACTCCAGATGGATGACAAGGGAATGTGGAAGAGGGTGTGGGAAGGGGATCTATTACATATGTTCTTGCTGTTTTGAGTTTTCTCCTAATTTTATCACTCTCTACCCACCCTACTCTGGGAAACTAGTATCCTTTACTGAATTTTCATCCATGTAGGGCTCTTCATTCAGTTCGTACCAGCTAATAACAGTTACACCCAAGGAATTGTCTGGAGCATCTGGGTGGTGCAGCAGATAAAGTATTTGACTTGAAATCAAGAAGAGATCAGCCTGGGACAATTACTAGCTGTGTGACTCTGAACAAGTCACCTAACTCTCTTTGTCTCAGTTTCCTTTTCTGTAAAATAAGCTGGATAAGGAAATGGCAAACCACTTCAATATCTTTGCCAAGAAAATATCAAATGGGGTCACAAAGAATCAGACATAATTGAAATAATCCAGAAAGAACAATAACGAGGCTCTGTCCTAGGTACTCTACATTTTATTTCTCTTGATGATCTCATTCATCTCCATGTCTCCAAATGCTTCTCAGACATATCTGTCCAGCCTCAACCTCTCTCCTATCTTTCAGGCTCATACCTCCAATTATCTATAGAAAATCTTGAACTATATGTCCTGTAGACATCTTAAACTTGACATTTCCAAAATGAAATTCTAATGACCTCATGCCTAGTCTGCTGGCTAGTGTTCCTTAAATCTTCCCACTCTAGTTCAGCTTCTGGTATCGGTGATCTTTCTAAAGCACAGATCTGACCATGTCTACCTTCTACTCAAGGGTCTATTCAAGACCCTACCATTGGGTAAGATCTAGAATCCACTGATAGCATGATAGTAGAGAATTTGCCTTTTCTGGGATGGTTAAAATGTGGTCTCATTTGCAGGGATGATAGTAGACCAAAACAGTATTTCTCAATGCTGACCAGCAAAAGACTTAAATTATTCACTGCTGACCATTGCAGTGTCAGGCCTGGTAGAACAGGAAGAAGGATTGAGATTTGGGAAGGAAGAATGGTTGGGATGGGGCGGGGTTGAGGAAGTACAGGCCACAAGTCCTGGATGAAAGAACAGAAAGAGTCAGTTATTTAAAACAGATTTCTATTTTCTAGAAAATCTATTTTCTAGATTTCTAGAAATAAGGGGCTTTTAATGGTAAAAGTTTTATGGACCCTACCAGGATGACAACTGGGGTAGGGAGTTGGGGAGGTGGGGAAATCAGAAAACCTAGTGTACTTCAAGTCACAGGGGGAATTTCCACTTAAAAAAAAAAAAAAAGAGAGAGAGAAAGAAAGATGAAATTATACCCTGAGCAAGATAAAACAAGCATGTGCAGAACTAGAATATCTGTTCTATTTCACTCCCTACTAAAATTCATTCTGGGAGGGCTGGAGTCAAGATGGCAAAGAGTAGACAGGATATTTGTCTTGAGTTCTTCCAGGATTATCTCAGATCAACACCAGATCAAGCCTTTGAAAGGGTTTTGGTGACAGCACTCACAAATATTTGAATTGTAATAAATTTCCAGCAGAATGTATTTCGGAAGAACTTCAAGAAAGATATGTCTCAATTGGAGTACTACAGGAAGACCCAGGGAAGAGTGGCCTACATGCACAGAGGGAATCTACAGTAGTGTTGGCTAGTCTGTCCTAGTTCAAAAGCCAGTGGATCAGTAGACTAGCTGTGAGGTCCCCAACACAACTACCGAAGGCAAATAGTAACCCTTTAAACCCCAGCATTACAAGCAGGACTTGGCCAAGCCCACCCAGCACAAGAAGGAAGCCAGCACCACCAGGCCCAGAACAGATGAAGGCTCTGCTGCCTGTAAAGAAAGCTTGAGACAATCTCCATTTTGGCCTAAGGGTAGATCTCAACTTTTAAAAAGGAGCAAAAAAGCAAAAGAGCTCTGATCATAGATAGCTTTTGTGGAGATAGGGAAAAACAGACCACAAACCATGAGGATGCTAAAAGCAAAACTTCTCCAGATGAAGCCTCAAAGGGTTGGTATCCATCTCAAAAGGCTCTCTTGAAAGAATTCAAAAATGATCTTAAAAGAGAGATAGGACTGGGTTTATATCCCAAAGAAATACTAAAGAGCAGAAAGAGACATATATGTGCCAAAATGTTTGTGGCAGCTCTTTTTGTTGTGGCTAGAAACTGGAAGATGAATGGATGTCCATCAGTTGGAGAATGGTTGGATAAATTATGGTATATGAAGGTTATGGAATATTATTGCTCTGTAAGAAATGACCAGCAGGAGGAATACAGAGAGGCCTGGAGACACTTACATCAACTGATGCTGAGTGAAATGAGCAGAACCAGAAGATCACTGTACACTTCAACAACAATGCTGTATGAGGATGTATTGTGATGGAAGTGAAATCTTCAACATAAGAAGATCCAACTCGCTTCCAGTTGATCAATGATGGACAGAGGTAGCTACACCCAGAGAAGAAACACTGGGAAATGAATGTAAATTGTTAGCACTAATATCTGTCTGCCCAGGTTACATGTACCTTTGGAATCTAATGCTTATTGTGCAACAAGAAAATGGTATTTACACACATGTATTGTATCTAGGTTATATTGTAACACAAGTAAAATGTATGGGATTGCCTGTCATCGGGGGGGGGGAGGGAGTAGAGGGAGGGGGGGGATAATTTGGAAAAATGAATACAAGGGATAATATTATAAAAAAATATATAATAAAAATTATTTAAAAAAAAAAAAAAAGAGAGAGATAGGAAAAAAATGGGGAAAGGACATGAGACCTCTGGAAAGGAAACACAGAAATTGTCTGAAAAAAATCACTCCTTAAAAAATAGTTTTAGTAAAACGAAAAAAACAAACAAATTTGAAATTCTGAAAATAAAAGGGAAGATTAATAAAACAAAATGAAAAAAAATATTAAACTAATAAAAAAAACCCTAAGAATTGGTTTTATGAAACTCCAACAAAATAGATAAACCTTTAGTTAATTTGATTTAAAAATAGAAAGAAAATCAAATTTCTAGTATCAAAAATTAAAAGGATGAGCTTTCCACCAATGAAAAAGAAATTAAAGCAATTAGACATTATTTTGTCCAACTATATGCCTATAAATCTGATAGTCTAAGTGAAATGGATAAATATTTACAAAAATACAGATTTCTCAGATTGACAAAGGAGATAAATTATTTAAATAGTCCCATTTTAGAAAAAGAAATTGAACAAGCTATTAACTCCCTAAAGGAAAAAATCTCCAGAGCCAGATGGATTTACAAGTAAATTTTACCAAACATTTAAGAATAATTTCCAATGCTATACAAACTATTTAGAAAAATAGGAAAAGAAGGAGTCCTACCAAAATTTTTTATGACACAGATCTGGTAGTGACTCCTAAATTAGGAAGGGCCAAAACAGAGAAAGAAAATTATTGACCAATTTTGCTAATGAATACTGATGCAAAAAAATCTTAAATAAAATATTAACAAAGAGCTTACAGCAAGTTATCACCAGGATAATACACTATCACCAAGTATTTATATCAGAAATGAAGATTGGCTCAATATCAGGAAAACTATTAGCATAACTGATTATATCAATAACCAAACAAATAGAAATCATATGATTATCTCAATAGATGTAGAAAAGGCATTTGATAAAATCTAATACCCATTCTTATTTAAAAAAACACTAAGGAGAATAGGGATAAATGGAGTTTTCCTGAAAATGATCAGTAGTGTCTATTAAAACCACCAACAAGCATCATAAGTAATGGGAATAAACTAGAAACATCCCCACTAAGATCAGAGGTGAAACAAGGTTGCCTACTATCACCATTATTACTCAATATTGTATTAGAAATGTTAGCTTTAGCAATAAGAGAAGGAAAAAAAACTTAAAAGAATTAGAGTCAGAAATGAGGAAACAAAATCATCACTCTTTGCAGATGATATGATAGTATATTTAGAGAATCCTTGAGTATCAACTAAAAAATTATTAGAAAAAATTAACAAGTTTAGCAAACTTGCAGGATACAAAATAAATCTACATAAATCATCAGCATTTTTATAAGATACCAAAAAAAGTCCAACATCAAGAAATACAAAAAGAAATTCCATTTAAAATAACTGTAGAGAAAAAGATAATGACGAATGTTGGAGGAGATCTGGGAAAACTGGAACATTCAATTGTGAATGAATCCAACCATTCTGGAGAACAATTTGAAACTATGCTCAAAAAGTTATCAAATTGTGCATACCCTTTGATCCACCAGTGTTACTACTGAGCTAATATCCCAAAGAGATTTTAAAGAAGGGAAAAGGACCTGTATGTGCAAGAATGTTCGTGGCAGCCCTCTTTGTGCTGGCCAGAAACTGGAAACTGAGTAGATGCCCATCAATTAGAGAATGGCTTGATCTCAGACACTTAACACTTCCTAGTTGTATGACCCTGAGCAAGTCACTTAATCCCAGCCTCAGAAAAATAAAATAAAATAAAATAAATTTAAAAATCCTTTAAAAAAATTATAGAATGGCTGAATAAGTAGTGGTATATGAATATTATGGAATATTATTGTTCTGTAAGAAACAACCAAAAGGATGATTTCAGGGAGGCCTGGAGAGATTTACATGAATTGATGTTGAGTGAAATGAGCAGAACTAAGAGACCATTATACACAGCAACAACAAAATAATACAATGATCAATTCTGATGGATGTGGCTCTCTTCAACAATGAATGATTCAAAGTAGTTTCAATTGTTCAGTAATGAAGAGAGCCATCTTCACCCAGAGAGAGGACTGGGAACTGAGTGTGGACCACAACATAGCATTTTCACTCTTTCTGTTATTATTTGCTTGAATTTTTGTTTTCCTTCTCAGGTTTTTTTTTCTTTCTAGATCCAATTTTTCTTGTGCAGCAAGATAACTATAAATATGTATGCATATATTGGATTTAACATATACTTTAACATATTTAGCATGTACTGGACTAACTGCCATCTAGGGGAGGAGATGGGGGAAAGGAGGGGAAAAGTTGAAACAGAAAGTTTTGCAAGGGTCAATGTTGAAAAATTACCCATGCATATATCTTGGAAATAAAAAGGTATAATAATAATAATTAAAATAAAATAAAATAACTGAAGATAATATAAAATATTTGGGAGTCTATCTGCCAAGGCAAAGTCAGGAACTATATAAACACAATTACAAAACACTTTCCACACAAATAAAGTCAGATCTAAACAATTGGAAAAATATCAAGTGCTCCTGGGTAGGCTGAACTAATATAATAAAAATGACAATTCTACCTAAATTAATGTACTTATTCAGTGTCATACCAATCAAACTGCCAAGAAATTACAGAGCTAGAAAAAATAACAAAGTTCATTTGGAAGAACAAAAGGTCAAGAACTTCAAGGGAATTGATGAAAAAAAAAAATGCAAATGAAAATGGCCCAGTTATATCAGACCTAAAACTGTATTATAAAGCAGCAATCAAAAACATTTGGTTCTGGCTAAGAAATAAAGTAGTTGATCAATGGAATAGGTTAGGTTCATAAGACACAATAGACAATGACTATAGTTATCTAGTGTTTGATAAAAACAAAGACCCCAGCTTCTGGGATAAGAACTATTTGACAAAAATTGCTGGAAAAATTGAAAAATAGTATGGCAGGGGGCAGCTAGGTGGCGCAGTGGATAGAGCACCAGCCTTTAATTCAGGAGGATCCGAGTTCAAATCTGTCTCAGACACTTAGCACTTCCTAGCTATGTGACCCTGGGCAAGTCACTTAACCCCAGCCTCAGGGGGAAAAAAAAAAAAGAAAAATAGTATGGCAGAAACTAGGCATTGACTAACATATAACATTCTATCCCAAAATACGGTTGAAATGAGTACATGATTTAGACAGAGTGATATTATAAGTAAATTAGAAGAACAAAGGATAGTCTACCTCTCAGACCTGTGGAGGAGGAAGGAATTTATAGTCAAAGAAGAACTAAAGTACATTATAAAATGGAAAATGGATAATTTTGATTATATTAAGTTAAAAAAGATTTTGTACAAGTAAAACCAATGCCAACAAGATTAGAAGGGAAGCAGAAAAAGGAAGCAGAAAGGAAAATTTTTATATCCAAGGGTTCTGATAAAGGTCTCATTTCTAAAATATATAGAAAATTGATTCAAATTTATAGTACAAGCCATTCTCCAATTGATAAATGATCAAAGAATAGGAACAGACAATTTTCAGAGGAAGATATTAAAACCATTTCTAGTCACATGAACAAATGCTCTAAATTACTATTGATCAGAAAAATGAAATTAAGACAATTCTGAGGGACTACTATACACCTTTCAGATTAGCTAACATGACAGGAAAAGATAATGATGAATGTTGGAGAGAATGTGGGAAAACTGGGATACTGATGCATTGTTGGAGCTGTGAACTGATTCAACCATTCTGGAGGGCAATATGGATCCATGTCCAAAGTGCTAGGCTATCAAACTGTGCAAATCCTTTGATTCAGCAGTGTTACTACTGGGCTTATATCCCAAAGAGATTTTAAAGAAGGGAAAAGGACCTGTATGAGCAAAAATGTTTGTGGCAGCCCTCTTTGTATGGCTCAAACCTGGAAACTGCGTGGATGTCCATCAATTGGAGAATGGCTGAAAAAGTTATGGTATATGAATGTTATAGAATATTATTGTTCTATAAGAAAAGATCATCAGGATGATTTCAGAGAGGCCTGGAGAGACTTACATGAACTTATATTAAGTGAAGTAAGTAGAACCAAGAAAACATTGTACACAACAACAATGAGATTATGTAATGATCAATTCTGATGCACAGGGCTCTTTTCAACAATGAGGTCATTCAGGCCAATTCCAATAGGTTTATGATGAAGAGAGCCATCTGCACCCAGAGACAGAATGGTAGGGACTGAATGTGGATCACAGCATATTATTTTCACCTTTTTTTGTTGTTGTTTGCTTGTATTTTATTTTCATTCTCATTTTTTTCCTTTTTGATTTGATTTTTCTTGTGCAGTATAATTGTGAGACTATGTATAGAAGAATTTCAAATATTTAACATATATTGGATTACTTGCTGTGTAGTTCCCGGAATGGGGGTAAGGGAGGGAGAAAAAAATTTGGAACACAAGGTTTTGCTAGGGTAAATGTTGAAAATTATCTTAGCTATTATTTTAAAAAATAAAATAAAGTAAAATTTATTCTGAAGCTTTGCTATGCACTGGAGGCGACCTTAGTCTCTATGCCTAGGTCTAAGATGGTCCAACACATCTAGAAGGAGCATGAAGTGAAGATTTATTCTTCTTGTTAATCCAGGACAAATAAAGCAACTCTTTTAGGCATTAAAAGCCCTTCCGGATCTGGTGCCATTCTATCTTTCTGGGCATAATACATATTACCCCCTTTTTTTGTATCCTCTGATCAAACTTAATTTGCTTTAACTCACAATGATATATTTTGCCTACTCTTTCTGCCTTTGCCCAGGCTGCCCCATGCTTATATATCTCTGCCTTTTAGAATCCCTAACTTCTCTTAAAATCAACTTGTGCCATCTGAAATAGAAAGTCCCCTCTGAACATCCCCCCTTCTTCCCCCTCCCCCCCCCAGTTGCAAGTTATTCCCTCCTCTCCCCCAAGGAAATTATCTTATATTTACTTTTTTATATATTTTACATAAACTTTTAAGCATCCATACTGATTTTTCCAGAGTGTAATTTATGGAGACCAAGCACTTCTTTACCTTAATCTTTTGTATTCCTACTGCCTAGGACATACTAGGATCTTAATAAATACTTATTGATTAATAGAGGATTAGCAAAGTATATTGAAGCTCAGGATTACAAGTTTGGGTGTCAAAAAGTTTTACTATTATTGTTGTTTATTATTACTAATGACTTAAAGTACCTTATGAAAATTACCAACAAGTTTTATAGGGTTTATCCATTCTGATGAAACAGCAACTTTTTTGAATAAACAAAGATTAAGAGGAAGTGGACTGTTTAAAAATAAATAAATAAACTTCAGTTGGCTAAATAGAAGACCCCTCTTGATGGTCTAGGTCACAAGACAGTAGACTAGATCCTTGAGGAATATTGTGGATTTCTAATCAATAGGTTTTCAAAAAGAAAAGAGATAAACTTTTAGCTTCAGGATTTGGGTCCAGAGGTTAACCTCCTGATGCTACGAGCTGGGTACGATGGTGTTTATGGGAGATATTGTTATGTCTAAAACAATGAGAAAGGAGAAGGAAAAAAAGCAGGAAAAAATCGTGGAGAGTAAAAGGAGAGGGAAGGTAAAGAAATAAGACAAGAAAGAAGTAGCTAGCCACCAATAATAGCTTCAGGGATCCCCTGAATAGCATCCCCACCCCGGCTTAAATGTTCGCTTTCAAGAAAGCAAAAGGCTAAACCAGGTGATCCTCCTAAATCCCTTTGAGTTCTAAGAGCCTGTGATACACATGTATTTTGTGGGTAGAAGAGTGAAGATTGAGTCTTGAAAGTTGCATGTTCAGACAGGGTGGGGCTGAGAGGAAATCCCCACCTCTTTTCTGGCTTCCAAGATTATACAAACTGATTTTTGGCTCCTTTTCCACAGTACAGAGTAGGCTCTTTGTTTCCTCAAAGTACCTCAGACTCACTTTCCACTGGGCACCAAGTTGCACTGGGATTTAAAAATTAGGGGTATGCCTTTTAAGAGCAACATCCTGGTCCCAAAAGATTCCTACCATATGCTCTCAAAAGGACATCAGTGATTCTGGAAAGTAATTTGGAACTATGCCCAAAGGGCTATAAAATTCTGCATACCTTTGATCCAAAAGTGTCTCTACTGAGTCTGTATCCCAGAGATCATAAAGGAGGGAAAGGGACCCACATGTGCAAAAATGTTTGTAGCAGCCCTTTTTATAGTGGCAAAGAGTTGGAAAATAAGTAAATGCCTATCAGTTGGGAAGTGGTTGAATAAATTATGGTATACGAAAATAATGGAATATGATCTAAAAAAATGATGAAAAGGCTGATTTTAGAAAGGCATGGAAAGATTTACTTAAACTGATGCTGAATGAAACAAGCAGAACCAGGAAAACATTATTATACACAGAAAATATTGTACAACAGCAAGATTATGTGATAATCAACTATGGTTCTCTGAAGTTCAGTGATCCAAGGAAATCCCAATAAACTTTGGATGGAAAACACCATCCACATTCAGAGAACTATGGAGACTGAATATAAATCAATACATGCTATGTTCACTTTTTCCCCTTTTTCTTTTCTTTTTTTTTCTCTTATGATTTTTCCCTTTTGTTCTGATTTTTTCTTCCCACCATAAGGAAATATATAAGAAAACCCAAATGTACATGTATAAACAAAACAGAAAAAAAGTTGTTTTTATGTGTAACAGAGGAAAATAAATTTTTTTAAAGGGAGGGAAGGGCATTAGTGAAAAACACTGGCAAACCGAAACAAAATTAATGCATCTAGGATAAGTGGAAGAGTGGTCTAAAATGAGAAAAAAAAAAAAATCTTTGTACCAGATTTCTCAGATATTAGTTTGCTATCTAAGATATATAGACAACTCGCATATTTATTTATAGCTATGACTAAAATTCTCCAATAGATAGGCGAATATAGGTATGAGCAGTTGTTCTTGAAAGAATTGTAAGCAATTACCAATTATATGAAAATGATCCAAATTACTAATAATTAGAGATGCAACTCAAAATAATTCTGAAGTTTTGCTTTATAACACATCCCTCCTCCAAAAGGGCAAAGGTGAGACAAGGTGGCAACAGTCAATTTTAGAAGAGCTGTAGAAAGATAGGCATTGTTCTTGGAGCTATAAATTAATATTTGAAATACATGCTGGAAGTTTTCAGATACTAAAACATCCATTGCCTTTGACTATATTAGGCGTATGATTGATGATAAGAAGAAAGTCTCTACACATGCCAAAATATTTATAGCAGTATTTTTGTGGTAGCAAAGAACTCAGAAATAAAGTAGATGATCATTGATTAGGAAATGGAATAGCAAATTATGGTAATAAATATAATAATAATAATAGCATTTATATAATGCTTTGTGGTTTGCACAAAAACCTTAAGAAGTAGGTGCTACTATTATGACCCTCTTACACATGAAGATTTGCCTAGGGTCACACAGCTAATAAAGTTGGAAATAATAAAAATCTAAGGCTAGATCTGAACTCAGACATTCCTGACTCCAGATCTAGTGTATCACTTGCCACTTTACTAGAATATTACTGTGCTGTAAGAAACAACAAACGTGAAAAATGCAGGTAAATGTGGTTAGAATTACATAGACTGATGCTGAGTGATAAAAAGGGGAGAATTTAGGTGATTTTTTAAAAAGTGCTAGAAGGACCCAGACATTTTTTTAATTTAACAAGCATTTATTGAGTAATTACTATATGCTAAACTCTATACTAGACTATGGAGATACAAGCCCTTGAATCTTTGACCTCAAAATGCTTATATTATGTTGGCAGAAAACATGTACACAGATTTATATGTATATAACATGCATACAACATGTACAACATATGTAGCATATACATATAATGTGCATATGATATGTGTACGAAAGATTACAATAAACATTTATTAAGAACCTACTATGTGCCAGGTTACTGTGCTGCATATTGTGGATATAAAAAGTCACTACTCTCAAGGTCTACTCTCTCAAGGGGAGACAACATGTAAATACACATATATAAAACAAGCTGTATACAGGATAATTAGGAGATAATTAATAAAGGGAAAGAACTGGAACTGAATATACATAATATAGAAAGAATAAACACAAAGAAAATTTTGGGGTGTTGAAAGAATGCTAATAATTGGGGAAGAAGAGAACTCAGGAAATAGTCTACACCTGTAATGTGGAAGTTTACAATGAATAGACCATAAGTTTTTGGTGTCCATGTAGTAGATGGTCCCCAAGATTTGCTTCAAAGGAAGTGGGGCACTCTGGGAGGCAGGAATGAGTGCAGAGAGTGATCAAAATGTGCAAGCCTACATAAAGACAGGGGACTATGGGATGGAAGGATGAATATGGAAAACATTAAGTATAATGTTTTTTAAGAGTATAATGAGGAGTAATGTGAGCTCATTCTAGAAAGAAGAAAGCCAGAGTGTTGAAAGGCTTTATGTACCAAATAAGTTTATATTTTATTGTAGAGGCTATTTTAAATCACTAAATAGCAATTCTACATCTGTGTGGAGAATGATAGAAGGAAAAGGCTGGAAGCAGAGGTGACTTCAATCATTCAGGCTTTATGGTTAATGATTATGCAATTGGTAGCAGGAGTGGAAAAGATCTCTGTAAGCCACTGTAGTTAGGAATTAGGATGACACATTTAACCTAACCAGTGGAACAGGAAAAAAAAATTTGATAGAATTAAATGTTTTGCTAAATAAAGAGATGAAAGATGAAAGCAAGACATCATGTAATGCTTGTCAAAATCACTCTATTTCACTAAGTACTAAGTTGTAAGTTATTTTTTAACCATGAAGAAAATGCAAATCCATGAATGGACTAAACTAACATTTGGTCTATGATAATGTTTTATATCTAATTCAAGAACCAAAAACCAAATGTACTTCTTCAAATGATATGAAGCATCCCATCATCTTTCTTTCCAGAACAATAAATAATTTTGTTAAAAGCCTTTTTTTGGAAGGACAAAGATTTCAGTTGTAGGTAAATGAGGAATGATAGCAACTTAAAACAAAAAAAATTGAATTTAAGACCCAATACAATCAAGAAAAATAGCTATTGTATATATGTATATACATATTGCACATATATATGTATATATATATATATATTCACACACACATAAAATTAATGCTTTTAAGGTTTGAAAATATCTTTACTTAGTCTATCTGATTTGAACTTTACAACAAACCTATTAGAAAAGTATCTTCATTTTACAGATGAGACTGAGACACGAGCCACATAGCTTGTGTCTGAGATGGGATTTGTGTCTGTGGGGTCTATCATTCTATTTAATGTGCAAACAGACTTGCTCATATTAATTTTATAACTTAAGGGTAGACTATATGCAAGTTCTTTGAGGGCAGGGACTATTTGGGAGGAATAATATTGTTTTCAAAATTTTCTAATCAGAATTATTAGAAGTAGCAGGTGATGTTGGATTTCAGGGCTAAGCGTATGTTAAAAACTTAGTAAATACTTGTTGAGGTTGGTTAGGTGGCACAGTGGATGGGACACTGAGACTGACATCAGGAGGACTACTGACCTCCCTGGCTTCCTTTTCATCCCAACTAAATTCCTACTTTCCCTCTCACCCCTGTTCATTCCAGTGCTTTTCCTTGGTTGACTATTTCCCATTTACACTATAAATAGTCCTTTGTACATTTTTGTCTGCATGTTGTTTTCCCCATTAGATAATATGCTCTTTGAGGGTCTTTTACCTCTTTTTTGTATCCATATGATTAGCACTCTAAGGTAATTAATAAATGTTTATTGAGTGAGTTCAATTCTAGCTTCTGATACACTTATTCCTGACTGAATGGATAAGAGCCTGTTTGTCTCAGTTTACTCCGCTGTAAAATGAGGGTAATAACAGCACCTTGCCCCCTACGTTATTGTGAGGCTCACCTAAGTTAAAAATTGTAAAGCACTTAGCCTGGAACATGGTAGATACTATAAATGTTATATGATGATGACAGTGGTGATTAATTGAAGGGCAGGGAAATGCAGCCATCTGTGAATGCAAATTTCTGTTTCTGCCTAGAGAGTGGATAGGAATTGCTTGGTCTATTCTCCTGGAAAATACTCAATTCAATCAGATGATAACACTTTATGAAGAATCATGCCACAATATCCAGTGGCTTCAAAATATGCTTTTCATCAAAATCAAATAAAAGAACAACCCCCAAAAAATCATCTTATAAAAATTATATTAACAGGGCAATGAATGTTCCCATTCACTTCACCTTGAAGTAGAATTTTAACAGAAGGACTTGATGACATTTGGACTCAAGAAACATATTAATTTTTCTGACTATATCCTGTTTAAAAGATCTCCAAACTATTTTAAAAGATGTAATGGAATCCAGAAGGTATTTTTTAATCTAGTAACATCCCTGCCTAGAGATGACTGGATCGTGTACATGCCTTGTTCTTGATGGTGCTATATTTTACCATCATTTTGGATTCCTCAACATTTCTAACATCTGTTTCACAGTTGTTACTATTTATTTGGTATTGAACAAAGGACATCATCATGAGGGAAAAGTTTTTAGAAATAATTCTTAAGACAGGCCAGGCCAACTGGCAGTACTGATTATTTTGAAACAGGATTTTAAAAACAGCATGAACTTTATATTGTACAGGGAAAATTGGCAGGTTTGTGGACCAATGTTTTTTGACAATACTACACACACACACACACACACACACACACACACACACATATGCACACATATGCACACATAAATACACTCATATTCTTCCTCACAAAATTAATTATAATTGCATTCCACCCCATAAGAATTTATTTTTTTGAGTTTTGAATAGTATCTTGAAGACTTTCTTGAAAACTGAAGACTGTTACCATGTCACAGACATGGTGAACTATATTTATTTTTTGGAAACTTGGTATTAAATTGCTTCCAAGAGTTTGGGAAAGGAAGTCTAGGTTTTTTGTTGTCTTTATCATTCAGATTTTTTTCCTTTGTGAAGGATAGACTTGTTTCTTTAAGTTTTATGATGAAGAAATCATTATTGTATGGCATGGTAAGTTTTCCTAATTAGCTAAGATGTATTTTTCCTTAAATTGCCAACCAATCTGAGATGGTCCTTTGGACCAAAATTCTACATAAAACAAGCTTACTTGTAGCTGCCAAGTAAAGATTTTAGTTTTAAAACCATCTATTAAAATTTAAGGTTCTTAACATGAGTTTAGTAAATTTTTAAATATAATTGGTTTACTTTGTAATCTTTTGTATTTTACTTTTTTGCACTTAAAAACATTCTTTTGAGAAGAGTTCATAAGTTTTACCAGATTGCATAAGGGGGCCATGACGCAAAAAAAAGGCTAAAAACTTTAAAAGTAGATGCATTTTTGACCAAAAAAATTTCAGTCACTTCCAATCTATTCAACTTCTTATTTAAGGATGCTCAAATGATCATACATGATTTCATCCTTCCTATATTTGAAAAAACTGAAGCTAAGGTGATAATAGTTTCTCAGATTCATGCTATTTATTTAAGATTAGTGAGACCTTGTTTTGAAAATCTTGAAGATTTTAAAAATTTTTCCTTAATTCTTCAAATCAAAGCATTTTCATAAAACTTTTCCATCCTGCCACTGCAGCATATTATTATAAAAAACATATTTTTAGCAAATCCAAACTTAAAAAAAAAAACCAAACATGGTACAAAGCTTGTACATGAATTATTTTCATAGGTGCTCTTTAAAAAAAATCATGTACATATTTATTAATGAGTTTACAATGTATGAAAATAAAATGGCAGAATCAGTCTTTTTTATGAAAAAAAAAAAAAAATTCTCCCTGTGCCTTAGTAAAGATCTTCCAAAATCAGAAAGTAGTAGCATTTATTTATCAGGGAGTGTTTGACCTTGGTGCAGCAGAAATATGTAGTTCATTGCTAAGCTAGCTTGGTTCTTCCCCAGTGTGTTTTGTTTGAGTTGTTCCTGATCTTATTTCCAGCAGTTGTCATGCAGATCCACTGATTGATGGGATGATATTGCTTCTGCTTTCTGGCAAGGAACATCTTACCGGAGGATGTGGTAAAAAAAAGCCAAGAAGGAAAGGATCCTTTAATAAATCGACAGAGCCATAAAGACAAATTGCTATTCACAGGCTGCAAGAGAGATTAGATTAATGCCAATCTTTCATCTCCATCTGATTTCTCTACTAAGAAGCTTCTAATGAAAATGGCAGCACTTTGCAAATCAGTCCTGACAGCTTTTAGTAGGTTCTAATAATGTTCAAGGCTTGCCAAGATTGCCAAGGAAATAGCCTGACCTGTGTATTCCTGGGAGAATAATTGCAGAGGCTGACCTCTCAACAAGCTGGAATGCCCAGGAGGATGGGCATAAGGCGGGTCTGAGGGAGAAGCAGATGTCAAAAGTGAGAGATGAGGGAGGACAGGAAAGGCAAACAGAAGAACAGATGTGGCAATGGTATGTAGTGATGATGTATCTTAGAACAGAGTAACACTTTAAAGATGATTTAAAGTATTTATACTTAAATCTCCTCTGGGTAAACATGCTGGACTAGTTGTTTATGATTAAAGACTGGGTCCCCAAGCAAACATTTCAGAAAGAAGTCCCTTAGACTATGTTATATAGGAAATAAGCAGATGTCTAGACACATTGCTCTTGGGAGAGGGTGATGCTACTTGGGCTATATTTACAAAGGGAAAATAGCTAGCAGGACTGACTTTTCCTTGAAACTTATTTGCTTTTTTTAATGGTCAACAAGTTGAGTGAGTGACCCTCAGCAAGTCAAAAGATAGAAAGAAAAAATGTCTGGATTCCTAGAAAGGGGGGATGGGCTTTTCCAGACTGGACATGACTTTGGTGAGATAAAGAGTTGAATAACTATGTTATTACAATCAAAAGATTTACATTAGCCATATAACAATAATAATACCCTATGTTTGCATGGTACTCTAAATACTACCACATACATTCTACACGTTTCATCCTATAGGGAGAATACAATTTTTCCCACTATACTGAGAAACATCTTGGAATGGTGGAAATGAAAAGACCTGGGTTCAAGTACTGCCTTTGCTACAAGATACTTGTTTGACGCTGGATGATTTATGTGACCTTTTATGGAATTCTTTAAAGCTTAAAGTTACAGAATATCTACATGGTCCTTACCTGACATTACCTACACTAATTAATTCTTGAGCAACGTTAAATAAAACAGGGCAGCTCGGTGGCGCAGTGGATAGAGCACCAGCCCTGAAGTCAGGAGGACCTGAGTTCAAATATGACCTCAGACACTTAATACTCCTTACCTTTGTGATTCTGGGCAAGTCACTTAAGCCCTATTGCCTCAGCAAACAAAACAAAACAAAACAATGCTACACAGTGAGGTCTAAAATTTTGTGATTTTTCCATTCAGGGACCTTTCATTTACATGTCAGCTTCTGAGCCCCACTATGACAGTGTTGGACATGTATGTCTGGTTCCCAACTTTTTCCCCTCAGGATTCATAATCAGTTACAGGCCACTGGCCTAATATTTTTTATTTCTTGAAGCCTCATTTTTATAACATGGCCATTTCTGATGTATTACAATCCAAAAATGTAGCAGCCCTTTTTGTAGTGGCAAGGAATTGAAAATTGAGTGGATGCCCATAAATTGAAGAATAGTTGAATAAGTTAGAGTATATGGATGTAATGGAATATTATTGTTCTATAAGAAATGATGAGCAGGATGATTTCAGAAAAATCAGGAGAGACTTGTATAAAGCAAAAAAGATTATAGGATGATTAAATGTGATAGACTTGGCTCTTTTCAATAATGAGGCAATTCAAGGAATTCCAATAGATAATGTGATGGAGAGAGCTATCTATATCCAGAAAGAAAACTATGGAGTCTAAATGTGGATCAAAGTACAGTATTTTCACTTTTTTTGTAGTTATTGGTTTGCTTCTTTTTTTCTCTCTCTCATGTCTTTTCTCCTTTTGATCTGATCTTTTTGTGTGTGTGTGTGCAGCAAGACAAATATGGAAATATGCTTAAAAGAATTGTATTTATTTAACCTATGTTGGCTCATTTGCTGTCTTGAGGAGGGGGAATTGGAGAGTGGAGAGTGATTTTTTAAAGGTGAATATTGAAAACTATCTTTGCTTGTATTTGGAAAAATAAAATACTATTAACATTAAAAAAAGAAATGATGAATAGGATGATTTTAGAAAAGCCTGTAAAGACTTAAATGAACTGATATGAGTGAAGTAAGCAGAAGCAGAACATTGTACACAGTAATAGTAAGATTGTATGATGATCAACTATGACAGATTTAGTTATTCTCAGCAATACTGTGAATCCAAGACAAGTCCAATAGAAGTAGGATAGAAAATGAACTATAGGGAACTATAGAGTTTGAATGCAAAAGTAAGCATATTATTTTCATTTTTGTTGTTGTTGTTGTTCTCATAGTTTTTCCCTTTTGTTTCAATTTTTTTTATATAATTAATATGGAAATACATTTGAAATGATTATACATGTATAATCTATAGCAGATTGCTTGCTGCCTTGGGGAGGGGGAAGGAAAGGAAGGGAAGGAGAAAAAAATTGGAACTCAAAATCTTACAAAAAGTGAATGTTGAAAACTATCCTGACATATAATTGGAAAGAAAAATACTATTAAAAATAAAAATTTTAAAAACCCTTTTTATATAGTTGGTTTGGTAATGACATTCAAGTCTTACTGTCAGATTATTTAAGAAAACTGCTATATATATTAAATCAAGGCTTTTATGTTAAGTTCAGTTATCTTTTGTTGTATTTTTCAACTAAATAATTGTAGTTGTTTTGTGCAATATTCCTGATTCTGATTTCAGTTTATATATTTCTCATATTTCTTTAAATTTCTCATACTGATCCTTACTTAGAATATACATTCACATACAACACTTTGTTCAACCAATCCTCAATCGACAGGCACCAACTTTGCTCCTAGTTTTTTGATACCACAAAAAGTGTTGCTATGAATATTTTGTTATCTTTCTGTTATTGACCTTTTAAGGTATGCACCTAGCTGTGAGATCTCTAGTTCCAAAAGTATGAAAATTTTAGTAATCTTTCTAATTTGCTGAGCTCTTAATTTAAGTACATCAATTATGTCTTTTTTGATTTCTCTGTAAAATTTGAAGAAGCATTCTAGATAACTGGAATCACTAACTTTTAGATGCCTGGAAGTGAGAGTAGGATTCACCCTTCAGAAATCTCCCAGACCATCAGTTAAAAGCAGAAGAGGATGGTGTGCAAACAGAGAGGAAGAAGATTGGAGAAACTTAGCCACATTTTGGAAGAAAATCAACTCCAAGTGTTAGTCAACAAACCCTGTTGTTAGGAGGAAGCCAGTGGCAAACCCTTTACCAGTCTAGTGGTAAACTATTTACCCAGCCCAGCACAATGAGATTCCCAGAATTTTTTTTTTCTTTTAAGATTCTTTAATGATTCTTATTTCTTAATTATTTCTAATCTTTTTTTTTTTAATCTTTATCAAAAATCCCTTTGAGGGAGGGGAGGAAAAAAAAAGAAAAACAAAATCTTTATAACAAATATGCCTAATCAAGCAGAACAAAATCCCACATTCCCAGCCTTCTTTTTTAATCTTTCTCATCTTTTCCATCACTTTATTTTCTGTTTTTCTTCTGCTCTTCCCACTCATCTTTCTTTTCCCTCTTTCCCCTTTATCTCTCAAATCTCATACTCTCTCCTCTTTTTTACTTCTCTCCTTTCATTATCTAGTCACTCATTTAACTTCCAAAAAAGTAATTTCTCTCCTGGTCCTCTCTACCAGCACATATATAACCAACTCCTTCTCCAAATAAAATTTTTATTGTGTATACTAGAAAAATTAGGAATGAAATGTCTTTGCGTATGAAATGTGTTAGGATACAATGGTCTAGATGATCTCAATTAGGAAAATGAATTGAATAAGAGGACAATAAAGGCAAAAGGAGTTTAAAAATTCCTATTTCTCCTTTGACTTTTTTGGTGTATCTATTCTCCATCTATTCCCCAAGTAGATCCTTAGAACATTGTTGCACTGCCTTTGACATATCCTTGTATTTTTCCTTTTCCATATTTTTATATACTGTCACTACTAACTCCTCTGCTTTCTTGCATATTGCTCCAATTTGTGCAAAACTTTCTATATCCCTCTTGTCTAAAAATGAGGATGAGTGGAACCAAAATCATATCAAGAGATCTCTCTCTCTCTCTCTTTCTCTGTCTGTCTGTCTGTCTCTTTCTCTCCCCCTCCCTCTCTCTCTCTCTCTCTCTCTCTCTCTCTCTCTCTCTCTCTCTCTCTCTCTCTCTCTCTCTCTCTCTCTTTCTCTCTCTGTCTCTCTCTGTCTCTCTCTCCCCCCTCCCTCTCTCTCTCTCTCTCTCTCTCTCTCTCTTTCTCTCTCTCTCTCTCTGTCTCTCTCTCTCTCTCTCTCTCTTGTCTCTCTCTCTCTCTCTGTCTCTCTCTCTCTGTCTCTCTCTCTCTCTCTCTCTCTCTCTTTCTCTCTCTCTCTCTCTCTGTCTCTCTCTGTCTCTCTCTCTGTCTCTCTCTCTCTCTCTCTCTCTGTCTCTGTCTGTCTGTCTGTCTGTCTGTCTCTCTCTCTATCTATCTCTTTGTGTGTGTGTCTCTCTCTCTCTCTGTCTCTCTCTGTGGGCCATGTAGGCATCTGAATACAATGGCAGCCAGGGTAAACAATCTTTGGATATTTAAAGTTTCAAACATGCTCACAAGTTCAAATTGCCCCATCGGTATACAATGCAAAGCTCGTGCAGCACTACAGCTGGTATCAATTTTGCATTCATCTTTTTGTCTGTATTGTCAGACTGGAGGGCACAGTGATTAGCATGCTAGAAGCTTCTATTTTGGACAGTGTCTTAGAGTTTGGGGAAAACTGTTTTCCTTCAAAGCTCAGCTTAAAAGTTATCTGCTACAGGATCATTCACCCTTCTTGGCAGTTGCTGCTGACCTCACCTCCAAAAAGCCTTGTATCTATGTATGTACTTTGCATTTACTTACATGTTATTCCCCCACTTCTCTATGGAATGTAAGTATCTTGAGGACAGAATCTATTTTTTGTTTATTTTTGTATCCCTGTAGTCAGCCCTCATAACTAGGCTCTGTTGGATTTTTGTGTGCTTTTTAAAAGAAAAATTATATTGAAATATTTTGCTCTACATGAACACAATTACAAAACACTGCATACAAATAAAGTCAGATCTAAACAAATGGAAGAATATCAAATGCTCATAAGGTTAAATAATAAAAATGACAATTCTACCTAATCAATCTACTTATTCAGTGCCATACCAGTCAAACTGCCAAAGTATGGACCTAGAAAACATAAGCAAAGTTCATCTGGAAGAACAAAAGGACAAGAATTTCAAGGAAATTATTGGAAAAATGCAAATGAAGGCAGCCTAGCTGTATCAGACCTAAAACTTTATTATAAAGCAGTGGTCATCAAAAATATTTGGTACTGGCTAAGAAACATATTAGTTGATCAGTGGAATAGATAAGGTTTACAAGACACAATAATTAATGACTATAGTGATCTAGTGTTTGATACATTATAATATAAGTATAATATTTTTTAAAAGAAATATTCTGTAATTTTCCCAGTGTTTCTCTCTGTACCCTTCTGTCCTACCAAGAGCTATCTATTATTTTTTAAAAAGTGGGAAAAACTTAATTCATCAAAACACAGTAAAAAATTCTGACACTCTAGGTAGTGTTCCATACACACACTTTCCCACCTACACAAAGAAGTGGAAGAAGGGATGTTTTTTTTTATCTTTTTTTGAGGCCATGTTTGGTCATGATAATTGTGTCATTCAATTTCATTTGTTTTGTTGTTGTTCTTTTCAATTACATTGATATATTCATTGTGTATGATGCTTTTCTGGTTCTGCTTACTTCATTGTACATGAATTCATACAAGTAGGATATTTGGATAAAAGGGCTATGGCTGTTTTAGTTACTTTCTTTATGTAACTCAAATTTTTTTTCAAGACTACTTGGACCAATTCACAACTTCATCAACAGCATATTAATGTGTCTGTTTTCCTACAGCCCTCCAACACTGACTAATGCCCTTTTTTTTCCTCTGCCAATTTTCAAGGTAAAACTTCAAAAAAGTTTGATTTCAATTTCTCTTATTATTAGTGATTTTAAATATTCTTTCATGTTAATATTTTTAAATTCTTTTAACAATTGTCCATATCTTTGACAGCTTATCTAGTTTCAAATGGCTAGTCACCTATACTGAAAGTCAGGATACTATAATATTAACAAGACCTTTTTTTTCCTCAGTCAATGCTTTTTATCCTGCCTGTATTAATTTTGTTCATACAAAAGCTTTTTAAAATTTAATGAAACTGAAATAAACTATTTAATCTATTAGATCTATCCCTTGTTTGGTTATTTAATAAATGTTTATTGATTGACATAATCTGTGAGCTAAAAGAAATAGACATCAAGGAATAAATGCCACTTGTCCTGGGAATCCCTCCCCTTCTGCCCAGGATTCTATCTTCCTCTTGGGTGACATCTTTCTTTAGATTGTAAACTCTTTGGGAGTAGAAACTATTTTTTTTTTTTTTTTGGTAACCTCAGAGCTTAGCATAGCATCTTGCAAGAAGTAGGTACTTAATGAATTATTATTGAATTGAATGAAATAGAAGGAAAAAGGGACTCATTTTTTCATTGGATGATCTAAATTTTACCTCTCATATCACTTTTTGTGACTTTGGCAGATTAACTTCTTTTGAGTCTGGTTTCCCCATCTGTAAATCGAAGGGATGGGGGTAGGAAGGCAGGAGATAGTACATCTCTTCCATTTCTAGTTATCTTTTGTATAGTTGTCCACACAAGTGAAAATAGATTCTGACTCCAGCTTTTGGTCTTTGGCTGCATCTTTAGGCAGGCCCACATTAACTAGGTTGAATGAAACTAGACTTGGGCAACTGGCTTTACTTAGCAATGGAGAATGGTCAGATAAGACATAAGCCTGCTTTCACTTGATTAATTATATCATCGTGGAAGATTTTATAAGGCAGTCAAACTTGCTTAACAACCCAGAGGCAGTAAGTGCTTTCTTTGCTAAGTCCATTGTAATGATGCTGGCTCCTTTACCCTCTGAGAGACAGGCTGCAATCACATGGAGATTCCAGGAACACACTCTAGAAAATATGCAGTAGGACTGCAGCCAGGCTCTCTCCAGCATCAGAGAAAGCGAAATGCCACAACAATCACATCAGTCAGCCTTTTTGCTGCCCTTCTGGGATCTGGTGGCATTTCCTCTGGGCTCCATATGCTAGGAAGCCCGCACAGATAGCTCAGCAGGCCCTCCCCAATCCCAACAAGCCTTTCGGAAATTTTAGCAGGCAGTTGAAGTAAGCAGAACCAGGAGAACAATGTACACAATGGTTTCAACTGGCTTGTAAAGAACACTGCAAAATAGCTGAAACACACCTCCCTTTCCTTACTCTTGCAGAGGTAGGGAATGACAGGCATGAATTTTCTACTAGATTTAATTTTGTTTTACTGTTTTTTTATTTGTTTCAAAGAAGAGTCGAATGGGTCTAGAACTGGAAGGAAAATTTTAGAAAACATCAAATCCAACCTTCTCTTTTTACAGATAAGGAAACTGAGGACTGGAGAGAGATAGTAATTTACCTAAAAGGTTGTAAAGTTAGTAAACTTCAAAAGCAAGATTTGAAGTTTGATCTTCACAGTCAATGCTCTTTCCAGCTCTACCAGTCTGACTTTCCCTTAATTAATACTATCAGAATACTATTAGAATTCCTGTTAAGATGAACTCCTAAAAATTTCTCTTTAATCTGAACAGAAATGAGTAGGGCAGTCTATACCAGAAAGAAAAAAAATTAAAGCAAACTGAAATAGAGTAAAATTTTATGCAATAATTGCAATACTGTAAAGGAAAAGAATTTTGAAAGACTCAACATTTTTGATCAGTTCTATGACTAATTATGACTCCTGAAGAACAATAATGGATCATGTTTCCCATCTCTGGTAAAGAGATGATGGATGGAATTTAAGTATACAATGAAACATAGATTTTCAGATCTTCCCATTATACCATAATTTTGTTTAACTTGGCATGAGAAATGGTGAAAGTGGGAGGGTAGTGATAATAAAGAGAAAGAGAGAGAAGCAAGAAAGAAGAATGAAAGAGAGAAAGCAAAAAAGAGAGAAAGAGAAGGAAAATGAAAGAGAGAGGAGAGAGAAAAAGAGTGAGATGAGAGAAGGAAAAGAAAGAGGAAAGAAAGGAGAAAGAGACAGAGAAAGAGTAACAAGGAGAGAGACATAAAGAGATAAAGGAGAGAAAAAGAGAGAAGCAAGAAAGAAGAATGAAAGAGAGAAAGTAATAAAGAGAGAATGAGAGAGAAGGAAAATGAGAGAGAAAAAGAGTGAGATAAGAGAAGGAAAAAGAAAGAGGAAAAAAAAGGAGAAAGAGACAGAGAAAGAGTAACAAAGAGAGAGACATAAAGAGATAAAGGAGAGAAAGAGAGAGAAAAGGAGAAAGAGAGGGAGAAGGAGGGAGGGAGGGATGAAGGGGAAGAATAGAATATGATTAAAACATTTTGAAAACAAAGAGAAGAGCCCAGAGAACTATTCATAGAAACTGATAAGCAGAAGCAATGATGATATCACCACATTAAATTTAATGTATTTCAAAATAAGCATTTCCTGGCTCTATAAGTGATTGATTTTTTAATAGTTTATAGATATCTATTGTGATCAATAGAGTCATGTATTAGAGCAAAGGGTTAAGACCTCCAATGGCCAGCAACACCCAGTGAGGTCCAATTTTCAAACCTTATCTATAAAGATTTATGCCTTGCTCTGTGTCTGAGTTTCCCCATTGACTATAGGAACCACAGTGGATAGAGTGCTCACATTGGGAGTTCAAATTTGGCCTCAGACATTTCCTAGCTGTCTGATCTTGGGCAAGCCACTTATCCCAGTTTGCCTCAGTTTCCTCATCTACATAAAATGATCTAGAGACAGAAATGGCAAACCACTTCAGTATCTTTGTTAAAAAACAAAAATTAAAAAAAAAACAAACCCAAATAGGATCATAAAGAATTGGACACAACTGAAAACTAATTGAATGTACTTTCTCTTCATCTTTGTCAAAGCTGGTCTCAGACACTAACTAGTTGTGTGACCCTGGGCAAGTCACTTAATCCCAAGTGCCTTGCCAAAAAAAAAAAAAAAAAAAAGACTCAGTTCAAGACCTATCTTCTATTGAAGACCTTCCCAGCCCACTTCCAACCTCCAGCCACTAGTACCTTCTCCTTTAAAGGTACTTTGTATCAGAGATTCAAATAAGATGATAATATAAAGCACTTTGCAAACCTTAAGCTACCAAGCACATTTAAGTTATCACTATTGTTAGCCTATCTTCATTCTCTGAGACTTTAATTGTACACCTGATGAGCTGAAGGGATGGCTAGAGAGTAATACAGGAGTATACTAGTAAATGTTTAACAATAGTTAAACCAGCGCTAGTTTATATCAATTACTGATTTCTGAAATACAAATGCTCACACTAAAAATTTAACAATCAGTTTACATAGGTGAGAGTTGGCTCCAGCACACCCTTGCCTTGCATCTACTTTATATATACACGTTTTCCTTATTATAATCTAGGCTCCATGAGAGTTTTTCCTCTTCATTCCCTGGTGTTTAAGAGTCCATCTGACATAATGTATACACTTTATAAATGCCTGTTAATTGACTGATGATATGCTTACTAATATTT